>NW_005871860.1:152614-166515 GCF_000147115.1 Myotis lucifugus
AGCAGATGAAAACTAAGGCTGAGAAAGAGCAGGGAGCTGGGGCAGGAGCTCAGCATGTACTTGAAACTGAACCTTGAGCTGGGAGCTGGGGCTGCAGCTGGGGCTGGGGCTGGGGCTGGGAATGAAGCTGGGACTGGGGCTGGGGATGCAGCTGGGGCTGGGGCAGGGAATGCAGCTGTGGCTGCAGCAGGGGATGCAGCTGGGGCAGGGGATGCAGCTGGGGCTGCGGCAGGGGATGCAGCTGGGGCTGGGATTGGGGCTGGGGCTGGGGCTGGGGCTGGCACTGCTCTGAGATTTTCATCCTTGGCAGGACCCTGGTCAACTCTGAGGGGCAAAGAGTGTGAAGGAGAGGAGATCAGATGAGTCGGGGCTGCAGGTAAGAGACCTCGGTTGGGATGTGCTTCGGTCAGGGAAGCTGAGGGAGAGAGAGGCTCAGGCATGAGTAGGGGGGGTGTGGCTGAGGGATGCAGGGAGGGGACACAACTGAGGCCGTCTGTGGCTGGCTTCCCTGTGTCCAGACAGCCAGCCACCTGTCCACTGCTCGGCTCCCCCTGGCCTCGCCCGGATCCTCTCCCTTTTCCGACACTGCGGGCCCCTTGCTTTTCTGTCCTGCCTGAATCTGAGCGGAAGAAAGAGTGGTCTCCAGAGCCGTTCACCCCAGCCTTTCCCATAGTGCAGATCACTGTGGTCCCCTCTTGGGACAAGAGTGGGCGCCCCCACTGCTGCCCCTCTGGCCGTGGTCCTATGAAGCCTGGGGTCTGGCTGAAGCTCTTGGTGACAAGGACCTCCCTCCTTGCCCAGGGCCAGCCTTCCACAGACGCTGGGGACCCCTGAGACTCCCCGGGAGCCCAGGGCCCAGCTTCCCTGCTCTCACCAGCTTTGGTCCCTGAATCCAGAGCTAAAACTTGGTCTGGCTGGGGGCTGCTTTTCCCGCACCCCCTCTCTGAGCCATCTGTCAGGCGTCCAGTCTGCACAGAGTCTGGTGGGGGCAGCTCATGGCGGTAACGGGGCCTCTGGGCACCTGCAGAGAAGGTGCTGGCTGCATCCACAGCGTCCCACACACTCACCACCGCACCCAGGCGCAGGGGGTCCAGCTTTGGGAGGCGCCGGGTTCTCTCTCCTGAGCTGTCATCCACCTGCCACCGCCGGCTGCCTGACCGCCTCCCCAGTGAGCCAGGTGGCCCCGCTCCGTGTTTCCAGGAGCCGGTGTCCTGTTCCACCGTGTGGATCGGGGCCTGGTGAGCTGGTGCCTTGGCTGAGAGGCCTCCTGCCTCCGCCTGCACCTCCATGTCTCTGTCCGGACTCGGAGGAGTGAAGTGTATCAGGAGCGGGGCAGGCGTCCCCCCGGCTTTGCTCCTACCCGGGAGGGCAGCACCCGGCCTGGGCTGCTGCTTTCCGGCACCTCGGGCGGCTCCAGGGCTGGCATTGCCATGCTGCTGTCCCAAGGCCCCTCCACTGGCCGCCTCGCTGGGTGTCTTGGGTGGAGCTGCGGCCGTGGCAGCCAGATCTTCACTCCCGTAGGGCTGGTGGTCCCGGGCACTGGCTGTAGCTGGACTCGCCTGGCTAGGTCCTGGAGGCTCTGGCTTCCTCTGCCCGGAGCTGTGTCCCTCGATGCCACCACTGACCTTGGACTTTGGGGTCAGGGCTGGCCCAGCTCCTCCCGCCTGAGAAGGCTGGGCTCTGGGGCCGGTGGATGCTGGTCCTGCTGCCTCCTGGTCCTGCCCAGAGCCAAACCAGTGCAGGGCCAGGGCCGTGGCCACCACGACAGCCAGCGCCAACAGGGTGAGCACAGCACTGTCCCAGTCATCGTCCCCGTCCCCGTCCCAGCCCCAGCCGGGGCCACCAGGTTCAGAGGCGCCCTGGATCATGGTGCTGGGCCACCTGGGAGCAGGCTGGAAGCTGTGTGTGCCTCGCAAAGCCAGTCCTCCGCTCAGGCCTGTCCTCCCGAAGATGGCATCAGCGGTGTGCCCCGCCCAGTTAAGGTGGCCCTGGACCGGGAGGGGCGGCTCTCTGTGCCTGTACCTGGGCTTAGGGGCTTGTCAGCAGGACCAGCTGGAGATGCCAGGAGACAATTAGCAACAGCTCCAGGGGCCTCTCCAGGCCCCCCACCCAGCTCCAGCCCCCATGTTCCAGAAGCTCCAATGGTAAGCAGCGTACCTCAATACGGTTCCAGCATCCCGCCAGCCTGCGTCTGCCTCATGGACCCTCGTGCCCCCAAACCCAACCCACATCCCAGTGTCCCTCCTCTGAGCCTGGGCCCAGCCTCAGGGGGCTCTAGCAGGGAACAGTTACCCATAGGGAGATGTTATCTGTAGTTTTAGCAACACGATGCAGCCCTGATAAAATTACCAGAAACTCGAGAAGACGATTCCACTGTAGGCCAGTGGGGGATGGGTGGTGGTAGGGCCATAGCCTTGGTGCCAAGCCACAGGCTGGTCTCAGACTAAGGAGGGAGGGTGTGGGTCCAGCACAGAGAAGGCTAAGGCTGCTCCGGAGGGGCAGCCTCCGACCTCTGCACTTCAAGGTGCGCCGAGGGGGCTGGCACTGTTCTCTCCCAGGAAACTTTGGGGCAGGAGGAGGCCCCTCACCCTCTCCTCTACCAGCCTCGGGACTTTCTCTTGCCTGAGCTCAGCAGACACTGAATAGTTTTCAAAGCAATTTTCTAAGTTGTCAAGAGAAAAAAAGTGAGTTAAATAAAGAAAATCCAGACATTTGTATTTCCCTTTATTTGGCCTGAATTATTACAGCCCACCCAGCCCTTCTAGAGCCCCCTGGGCTGCCCCCTGCACCTCCAGTGTCTTGACTGCCCAAGTGCTGCTCTTGCCAGGCCCTGGAGCACCCCAAGTCCAGGCTGATGCAACTCCTGTTACCTACTCCCATCATCCAGCCCTGAGATCCCCCAGAAACCTTCCTCCCGCCCTGGGTGCTCCATCAGCCTGACACCTGGGTGTCCTGTCTCAATCCTCAACCTTCCCTCGTCCTGGCTGAATCACTCCACTCCCACCTTCAGCACTGGGACTCAGGCCCCTCCCAGGCCGGCAGGCAGAGGCTCCCGCTGGGCAGGCAGCTTGCCTCCCCTCTGGGCCCGGTTTCTCAGGGAAAGAGCTTTGCCTCCTCCATCTGCATCTCACTTAAGCTGATCTCAGGTGTAAATCTTAAGACAGGTGCCAGGTGGGGCCCAGACATGAAAAAGGGACTGAAGTCCCTGGTACAGAGCAGGGCCCCCCACAACGTGTATTTGTTCCTTCTTCTGGGACAGGGGACTTCTCCCTGGCATCAAAGAGGTGGCCAAGATGCGTCCCTGGCACCCAGCCTGGGCTCCACTGAGCCTCAGGTATCTCACCCATCAGGTTGCCTCACAGCTCCCCCGAGCATATTAGATGTCAGCAAGAGGGTGGAAGGTGGGCCCAGGCCTTAAGGTGGCCCTCAGGTGGGGGCAGGCCTCCTGGACACGGCCCTTATTCTCTGTCCTGTTTCCAGGCTCTGCCTCTTGGTTCAGTTTGGGATCCGAAGACCTTGAGAGGATGTAGATGACATCCTTACATGCACCCCATCAGGCACCTCCACCCAGCTTCTTAAGACCCCTGTCGCAGGTCTGAGCTGCAGGCTGCTTCAGAGAACAGGAGAGGTGTCTACAAAGTGATCCCTTCAGACGCCGAGGCGGGGAGGAACCGAGCACAGGAAATCATCCCTACCAACTTCGCAAGGTGCTGAGGACCACGATGGGTCCTGGAGACACACCAGTGACCAAGGAAGGGTCTAGTCCCATTCTCTGTGGAAAGAAAACACCTCCCTTTGTCCAATCCAGACCGAGGGCAAAACTCGGCCCTTTGTGGAGAAACCATTGGGAGGGTGGGGACATGTTCCCTCCCTAACTTCCCAGAGAGAGTGAGACTGGGCTGCTGGGAGGAGACAAGGTCAGAAGCACATGTGATCACTCCACAGACCGTGAAACCTAACAGTTATTCTAGTTGTGCTATGACAGCATAGATGTCACGAATTACCATCAAGGTGAAAATGAAAATCAAAATGGGTCCCTGGAAGGTCCCTTAGGCCAAGAGCTCCTTTTTCCAGCTGCTGTCCCAGTCAATACAAGGAATAAGGAGGGAATCGGGCCTATGTACTGGGAGCTTCCGTTTCCTCAGAGCTGACACAAGCAGTACAAGAATGGAGACAGTCTCCCCCTACCAGCAACCGTCACCACCCATATGCCAGGAGCTGGGGAGGGGAAGGACATCCACCCGTGAGCTGGACCATTGGAGCGCTCACAAGAGCCCACACACGTGATCCTCAAGCCTGAACAACGCTAGATGGTGCCCCAGCCACCACTGAGTCCTTTCCCATTTAGTGGAGGAAAAGCATAGTGAAATGGAGACATAATTCCAAGATTAATACAATGGACAGCTAATGTACATAAGATGGTAGAGAGCAGCAAACCTTATCAAATATAAGTTTTCTCTGTTATTGGAATTTTTTTAAAGCAACAAAAATATTGTATAATCAGCTGGTGTAGCTCAGTTGGTTGAAGCGTCATCCCATACACCAAAAGGTGGTGGGTTCAATTCCCAGTCAGGTGAGGATTAACCATAAAAACAAACAAACAAACAAACAAAACTAAAAAAAAGAATGAAGGCAAAATAAAAATATTTTCAGACAAATAGTGAGCGTCTTCACTAAAGGAAATTCTAAACTATCTATGTATTTCAAGTATAAAGAAATTAAGACCAGATCAAAGAACTAAGAATGCCAGAAGGAAAGAAAAGCAACAACAACAAAAAGTGGTACATTAATAAATCTAAATGAACATTGACTTTAGAAAAAAGGAAAAAGACAGAAATAACTAAAATAAGAAATGAAAGTGGGAACATTACTACTGACATTACAGAAAGAAAAGTATAAGAGAATACTATGAACATTACATCCCAATGAATTAGATAACCTAGATCAAATGGAAAAGTTCACAAACTAGCCAGACACACACCACCAAAATAGACTCAAAAGAAATAGAAAATCTCAACAGACCTATAACAAGTAAAGAGATTGAATCAGTAACCCAACTTTCCAACAGAGAAAAGCCCAGGACCAGATAGCTTCACTGGTGAATTCTACCAAACATTTAAAGAATAATTCTTGCCCTAGCCAGTTTGGCACTTTGGAAAGACCGTTGGCCTGTGGACTGAAGGGTCCCAGGTTCGATTCTGGTCAAGGGCATGTACCTCGGTTGCAGGCTCGATCCCCAACCCTGATCAGGGCATGTGCAAAAGCAGCCAGCCGCTCTATCTCTCTCACATAGATATTTCTGTGTGTGTGCCTCTCCCACTGTCTCTAAAAGTCAATGGAAAAATGTTCTCAGGTGAGGATTTTTTAAAAAAAAGAATAATCTTTTTAACATCAATCCTTCTGAAACTCTTCCCTAAAATTGAAGAGGCAGGAACACTTCCTAATTCATCCCGTAATGTTAGCATTATACTGATACCAAAGCCAAATAAATACATCACAGGAAAATAAGATTACAGACTAGTACCCCTTATGAATATAGATGCAAAAATCCTCAACAAAATAGGAGCAAATTCAGTCCAATACCATATTAAAAGTGTTACACATCATAACCAAATGGAATTTATCCCAAGAATGCAAGGGGGATTCAATGTAAGAAAATCAATCAATGAGGTATATTGATTAGAATACATTAATTTTAGACTACATGAATGAACTAGAGGACATTAATAGAACAAAGGGAAAAAACACATGATCATCTCAATTGACACAGAAAGTACAAGAATTATTCTTTAAATACAGTACCTGTTCATGAAGAAAACACTCAGAAAACTACTAGTAAGAATCAAAGGGAACTTTGACGTGATAAAGGGTATTTAAGAAGATCCCACGGCTAACATATTCAATGGTGAAAGACTGAAAATGTTCCATCCCCTAAGGACAGAAACAAGGAAAGAGTGCCTGCTTTCATTGCTGCTACTTAACATTGTACTGGAAGTTCTGGTCAGAGCTATTAGTGAAGAAAAAGAAAGAAAAAGGCATCCAGATTTGAAAGGAAGAGGTAAAACTATTTCAATTTACAAATGACATGATCTTATACTAGAAAATCTCAAAGAACCAAAAAGAAAGCAACTTGAGCTAATGAACAAATTTAGCAAAATTGCAAAATACAAGGTCAACACACAAAAATCAGTTGTGTTGCTATACACCAGCAACAAACAATCTGAAAAGAAAGCAATTCCACTTAGAATATAAAAGAATTAAATACTTGGGAATAAATGTAACCAAAGAAGCTGAAAACTAAAAAACATTGCTGACATTAAAGCAGACCTAAATAAATGGAAAGACATCCTGTATTCGTGGATTGGAAGACAATATTGTTAAGATGTCAATACTGCCCACAGTGACCTACAGATTCAATGGAACCTCTATCAAAATTCCAATAGCCTTTTTTGCAGAAATGGCAAAGCCCATCCTCAAATTTATATGGAATTGAAAGAGGTCCTAAGATGTGATGACCCACATCCCGTGTGGTTCAGTGTTCGGGCTCTGGAGAAGGGCCGCGCGCAAATGACAGAGACGAGACAAGAAATAATAATTTGGAAATTGGGGGGCCAGGCGGGAGCCCAACACAAGAGGGAGGACTCCGCTTGTGCTCAGGCCTTGCCATCCTTTTATTCAGTTTGGGATACACCTATAGCCCTTAGGCAGGCAATTCCATAACAGACAGACTATCTTATCAGTAAGGATTTACATGACTATCTAGTCGAGAAATTGCTTCAGCTACCATTATGTTGACTAAACAGTCGGTGCATAGTTCTGACCTTTGCCAGGGCTCAAGGTTCACCAGGGTTCCGGGCTCCTTGTCCACACCTCTGCTAGTGAAGACAATGGCAGCTTCCAACACTGAATAGCCAAAGCAATCGTGACAAGGAGCAAAGTTGGAAGACACACTTCCTAATTTCAGAACTTACTACAAAGCTACAGTATTCAAAGCAGTGTGGTACTGGCATAAGGATAGACATATACTAGTAGATGAATACAATAGAACTGAAAGTCCAGAAATAAACCCATGTGTCTCTAAGCCAATTGATTTTTTAAAATATTTTTATTTATTTCAGAGAGGAAGAGGGAGAGAGAGAGAGATAGAAACATCAATGATGTTAGAGAGAATCATTGATCAGCTTCCTCCTGCATGCCCCACACTGGGGATTGAACCTGCAACCCAGGCATGTGCCCTGACCAGGAATTGAACCGTGACTGCCTGGTTCATAGGTCGATGCTCAACCACTGAGCCACACCAGCCGGGCTAGCCAGTTGATTTTCTACAATGGTGCCAAGACCATTCATTGGAGAATAACAGTCTCATCAGTAAAGGTGCTGGGACAGCTGGATATTCACACGCAAAAGAATGAAGTTGGATCCCTACCTTACACTGTATACATAACTCAAATGGATCAACATTCTAAATATAAAGCTAAAACCATAAAACTCTTAGAAGAAAACACAGGAGTAAATTTCATGATCTTGGGTTTTACAATAGATTCTTAATATAACACCAATAAAAATGAGCAACAATAGAAAACTATAGATAAACCTCAACAAAATATAAAGCTTTTGTGCATCAAAGGATATGATTTTTAAAAGTGACAACTTGCAGAATGGGAGAAAATGTTTTCAAATCATATATCTGATAAGGGTCTGATATACAGAATGTATGAAGAACTCTTAACACCTCAACAACAAAAACACACAACCCATATATTTTAATGGGCAAAGGTCTTAAGTAGGCATTTCTCAAAAGAAAATATATAGATGACTAGTAAGCATATGAAAAGATGCTTAACATCATTAGTCATTGGGGAAATGCAAATCTAAACCACAACAATGTACCACTTAACATCCACTAAGATGGCTATAAATTAAAAATAGTAAATAAAAGTGTTGGCAAGCCCTAGCTGGTTCGGCTCAGTGGATAGAGCATCAGTCTGCGGACTGAAGGGTCCCGGGTTCGATTCCGTTCAAGGGCATATGCCGGGGTTGCAGGCTCGATCCCCAGTAGGGGGTGTGCAGGAGGCAGCCAATCAATGATTCTCTCTCATCAGTGATGTTTCTATCTATCTCCCTTCGTCTCTGAAATAAATAAAAACATCTATTTAAAAAAAGTTTTGGCAAGACTGTGGAAAAACCTGAACTCTCACATATTGCTGGAGGGAATGTAAAATGGTTCAGCCACTGTGGAAAATAATTTGGCAGGCCTTCATAAAGCTAAACATGAAACTACCATGTGACCCAGCAATTTAAGGCATATATCTAAAAGAAGTAAAGACAAGTACTCAAATGTGTTTATGTACACACACGTTCCTAGCTCTGCCCATTCACAATAGTCAAAAAGAATAAACAGCCCAAATGTCCATCCACAGGGGGATAAACACACTGTGGCATGTACATAAATTGAAGCAGCCATAAAAAGGAAGGAAATTCTGACACGTGCTACAGCTATTCACCTTGAACACAGCATGCTAAGTGCAATAAGCCAGACAATGATTTCACTGTATGATTTCACTTAAATGAAGTACTTAGAGTAGTCAAATTCATAGAGACAGGAAGTAGATTAGAGATTATCAGGGACTGGGAGGAGAGAAGGACTTATTGTTTAATGGGTACCGAGTTTACGTTGGGGATGATGAAAAAATTTTGGATATAGATAGTGGTGATGGATACACAGCGTTGTGAATGTATTTAGCGCCACTGAATTGTGCCCTTACAAATGGTTGAAATGACAAATATTATCACCCAGTCCTCACACTGTCATTATTCTGCATCATAGGCAGTCGTAGATGTTCTAACGGAACCATGTAAGGTCCCAACAGCGAGGGTGACCAGGAGCACTGATCACATACATTTGTATGTTTCCACCAAAGGGACTTGGCATATGTAGTTTTTCCAAGTATCAAGAAATGCATTACAGAATGTTCAGGCCTGGGAACAGCCCTCAGGAGTGTGTTCCCTGAGAGCTAAGGTGTGCATACAAGGGTCCTGGCAACAGGACACTGACCTCAGTCAAGGCCTGCTGTCTCTTCGCAGACTGGCTCTGTCCAGATGAGTCTGTTTTCAGCTAAGTCACCTAAAGCAGGAAGGAACGTCTAGACTCATGTCGCAACAATTTATAAATTAAGAATCATTAGGTCAGCATCAACAACCCATATTTATTAATAAGCAAAGCAAGAAATAACAGTTGTGAAAAAAAATCAAGTGTTTTATTTAGAAGTATTTGGTACCAGAGTAGGAGGAGGAGGAGGCCTCCTGTAATAATGTTGAAGGTAGAAGTCATACACACCATATGTATTTGTTTTAAATTTTATGAAAAGTAAGAACAAAGTACATCAAAAGGAAAATGGTATCTCTTCCTTGTCACATATTACAAAATATTTCCCCGATGATAAACCTTAAAACTAGACAAACTACCTTCAGTGGGAAGAGGAGGGGGCCAGGTGGCGCAGTGTATACAGAGCGCCCTCTGGTGGTAGGTGCTATGCATACCATCCTCCAAAATAACATCTCAAGGTTACAGAAGGGGCCACAGAAATCTCTTTCAAATGTATGTAATCTGAGCGGATATAAACTTTTAAGTGGCTATTTTAAAACTGTACTATAGGCCCGGCCTGTGTGGCTCAATGGTTGAGCATCGACCCATGAACCAAGAGGTCACCCATTCGATTCCAGTTTGATGTGGATGACTCTCAGCAGCATAACGTCAAAATGGTTCAACCACTCTGAAAAGTTTGGCAATTTCTTAAAACACAAACAAACATACAGTTACCATCCACCCAGCAATAGAGTCCTGGCATTTATCCCAGAGAAACGAAATGTCTACACAAACACCTGCACAAAGATGCTCATAGTTTCATTTTTAATAGCCAAGCTATTTTTAAAAATTAATAACAATAAGAATGTTGTGTATCGAAAACTACAGATATAACTAAAACCACATTTCCTAAAAACCTATGACCATAGTTTTATTTTTTTAATATATTTTATTGCTTTTTTACAGAGAGGAAGGGAGAGGAATAGAGAGTTAGAAACATCAATGAGAGAGAAACATCGATCAGCTGCCTCTTGCACACCCCCTCCTAGGGATGTGCCCACAACCAAGGTACATGGCCTTGACCGGAATCGAACCCAGGACCCTTCAGTCTGCAGGCTGACGCTCTATCTACTGAGCCAAACCGATCAGGGCTATTTTTTTTAATTGTTTGGGTTTTTTAAAAATGTGTTTTTATTGATTTTATTATTTTTTAATCCTCACCGGAGGATATTTTTCCATTGATTTTTAGAGAGAGTGGAAGAGAGAGGGAAAGACTGAGAGAAACAGCAATGTGAGAGAAACGCATCGATTGATTGCCTCCTGCACCGGCCAGGGAGGAGCCTGCAACTGAGGTACATGTCCTTGACCGGAATCAAACCCGGATCCTTTAGTCCCCAGACTGACCCTCTGTCCATCTAGCCAAACCAGCTAGGACTCATGACCATAGTTTTAAATGTCCTTATAATTAAATAAAGACTGAAAAGTAAATTGGCTAAGCCTGGGTTCCTAGGAAAGCAAAGCTGAGGCAGAAACTTTGAACACTGCTTGATTACGGTGTGACCCCAGGGAGAGGGAGAGGAAGCCACTACTGGGTACTGAGCGTGCCAGCTGCTCCTTCTCAAGGGATCAGCCTCCAAGAGGCCAAATAAATTCGTCATTTCTCAGTATTGTCCTTTAGGGGAAGAATTAATCCAATCAAAGCTCTTCCCCTTGGCCCTGGCCAGGTAGCTCAGATGGTTAGAGAGCATTGCCCAGGTTCACTCTCCGGACAGAGCACATACAAGAAGCAACCATGTATGCACCAATGAATGCATACATAAGTGAAACAGTAAATCAACGTTTCTCTCTCATCAGTAAATAAATAACTTTTTTAAAAAATATATTTCATTGATTTTTTACAGAGGAAGGGAGAGGGATAGTTAGAAACATTGATGAGAGAGAAACATCGATCAGCTGCCTCCTGCACACTCCCTACTGGGGATGTGCCCGCAACCAAGGCATATGCCCCTGACTGGAATCGAACCTGGGACCCTTCAGTCCGCAGTCCGACACTCTATCCACTGAGCCAAACTGGTTAGGGCAATAAATAAATTTTTTTAAAGGTCTTCCCCATGGAGTGTGAATCCCCTGCATTTCCAGGCTGCCCTGAGGCGGGGAGCAAGGTGCAGCTGGCTGGCCAGTCACCACAATCCATCTTGGTTCTCACTCCTGGGCTGGCACCCTGGGCTCAGCACTCACTTGACAAAGGCCAGGAATTCCTATCAGACTACTGGACACTCCTTCCTGCCCTTTCTCCTCTAGGAGCTGGTGGGAGAGTGCCAAGCTGGGCAGAATAGACCCATTCTTTCTGGATCTAAAGAACGGTGCACTTGACTGTTCTTTTTTCTAATATTTGTAACATGTTTATTTAAATTTTTTCTTCATTAATAATGAAATCAAGGAAGACTTTGTTTCCCTCTGAACACAGCTTTAGCTATGTCCTATAGAGCAGAGTATGAAGGCATGCACCTTTGCAGTTTTACATATAAAGGGTGTCCCAAAATTCACGCAAGAAGTAATTTTGATAGAAAACACAGGTTTATAATTAAAAGTTGTAAATTTTTTATTGATTCATAAAGTATACAGTATAGGGTTATGTATGGAATAGCATATCGGGTAAATGGATTATCATGTCGAGATAGCGAGCACCATTAACTTATTGCCTGAGCAGCCGCATTTTCAAAGAAGAATGGCTTGGTTAATCGACAAAATTGTCACATTTGGGGTTCAGAAAATCCACAAGTGATTGTTGAGAAACAAATGCATCCACAACGTGTCACTGTTTGGTGCAGATTTGGGGCTGGAGGCATCATCGGACCATTCTTCTTTGAAAATGCGGCTGCTCAGGCAATAAGTTAATGGTGCTTGCTGTCTCGACATGATAATCCATTTACCCGATATGCTATTCCATACATAACCCTATACTGTATACTTTATGAATCAATAAAAAATTTACAATTTTTAATTATAAACCTGTGTTTTCTATCAAAATTACTTCTTAGGTGAATTTTGGGACACCCTTTACTTTGAAACTTTATATTTGAGTTTTTCTTTGATTCAGGGTTTTTTAAAAGATAATTTGCTATTTTCTAACTATTTAAGTTCTCTTGGTTTTTTTAACATTTTACTGTTTGTTTAGAATTGCTTTGGATTACGATCAAATCATCTGTCCTAGTTTTTCTCTTTATTCAATTTGCGTGTGTGTGTGTGTGTGTGTGTGTGTATGTATGTGTGGCCTGGCACATAATGATATTTTGCAAATATTCTGTGGGCTTAAATAGATGCAACGCTCTCTCTCTACACATAATAATAAACTGAGCCTGCTGATTGTATTAAAGTTTTTTGTTCTCATACCTGCTTTTCATCTGAATATCTGTCTGTCCTGGAATGGGTGTATGAAGCCGGGGGAGCCTGAGGCCCGCGTGCTGGTCCTCGGCCAACGCCAGGCTCCAAGGAGGAGAGGCCCAGCGTGAGGCGGTGCTGGGGGCGGGGCGGGGCCAGGCCGCCGGGTTGCCAGGCGGCGGGAGGGGACACAATGGGGTCTGGGAGTTGGCCCGGGCACCCACTTGCCTTCCCAGCCAGTGGCCACAGGAGCAGGTTAGTGCATCAACCTCAGACCCCTCCAGGCGCCCGGTCCCGGTGCCGCTCCCCTGCTGCGGCATCTTCCCCAGACGCCAACACACCGCAGCCCCCCAGAACCCCGGGGAATTCCCTTCGGTGGTGCTGAGTCCAAACTTGGCGTGGGCGCGCGCGCACACACACACACACACTAAACTCACTCAGTTTGGGGGTGGGGGGTGGAGAAGGCCTCGAAGCCCTGCGCCCCCCACAGAACTGGGATACCTCCCAACACACACACACACACACACACACACACACACACACACACACGGAGCTGGGGTAGCCCCCCCCCCGCCCCAGCTGGGAAAGCTACTGTGTTTTCCTGGCGCCTGGGAGACGGGTGGGGCCCCGCCTGACTCGCCCCTGGAGTTGCCGGGATGTGTGTCCCCCCCACCTCTGTCCACAGGTGCTGCGGGCCGTAGAGCACCCACCGCGCCATGGGCTCGGACCTCTGGGTCGGTCCCTGGCGACCGCACCGGCCCCGCGGCCCCATCGCGGCGCAATACCGGGGCCCGGGGCCCAAGTACAAGTTGCCCTCCAACACCGGTACCGGCGCGCGTCACTGCGGGGGTGGGGTGGGAGAAAGGCTGCCGAGGTCTGTGCCGGGAGGGGGGTGCTGTACCCGGGCTGGAGACCCGAAGTTCCTTTCTGGGGGGGGGGGGGGGGGGGGCTGTGCCCGGGCCAGAGCGGCCGGACCCGGTGACGCTGGGTCGCCCGCAGGTTACGTGCTGCACGACCCTCGCGGGCCCGAGCCCCCGCCTTCACCTTCGGCCTGCGCCTCCCCAGGCAGCAGATCTCGTGCAGCCCCGGACCCGGCTACTTGGTGCCGGCGCGCATGACGGAGCGCGGCTGGGACGGGACCCCCGCCTTCTCCATCCACGGCCGCCAACGCCTCGCCGCGCCCAGCCTCACTCCCGGACCCGGTCAGGACCCCCGCCCGCTCCCCAGGGCCAGGCTGCACCCAGAACCCCCACCCGAGCCCGACCCCGGGGACCCTCACACTCCAAGTTCGGGGCTCCGTATCGGACCTCCAAGAACGGCAGGCCCCACGGGTTTTGACCAACCGCGGCTCGGTTCCCCCTAATCCCAGAACCCAGGCCTGGTTCTGCCGACACCCCCGGTCCGCCCCACAGGCAGGTACTTCCCGGAGCGAGCC
>NW_005871860.1:166683-177307 GCF_000147115.1 Myotis lucifugus
TAGGCGTAGGTTTTGAGTTTCAGCTCGCCGGCCTGCCTTCCAGGGTCCGGGCACCTACACGGTGCCCCCCGGTCCTGGGCCCCGCGAGTCATCAGTAAGGTCTCCGCCCCCACCTACTCCCCTCTACGGCCGCAACGTCGTGGGCAGCTTCTTTGAGGACCCTCAGCAAGGTGAGGGGGCTGCGGGCTCCACGTCGGGAGGGGCAACTGGGTAGCGGGCCAGGAAGCCCGGGGCTGGGGTCAGTGGACAACGGGAACGGAGGCCCAGCCCAGCACCCCTCCCGCAGACCCCAGGTCCCGGCACCTACCACGTGGTGAACCCCGGCATCTACAAGTCTCGGGCCCCCCAGTTCACGATGCAGCCGCGGACGGCGCTTCCCCAAGACAACAGCCAGAACCCCGGGCCCGCAGCCTACAGTGTGGACCAGGTGACCTGGGGTCACGGGGCCAAGGGTCAGATCCCGGGGGATGAGAGTCCGGGTCCAGGATGGAGGGTCTGAGGCCCGAGGTTTGGGACCGGGGCAGGGGTGGGGGCAAAGGGGAGACCGGACGGGGACCCTGGTGCGGAGCTGCAGGGTCAGCCTGCGAGGTCAGCGGCGTCTCCTGGGCCCCCAGTACCGGAAGCCCGGCGGCTTGAGCTTCGGGATCCGACACTCGGACTACGTGGCCCAGACCTTGGCCGAAGTGGACGACTGATGGGCCGGCGGGCGCGGCCCCACAAACTTTGCTTAAAGCTTCGGGAACCAGCCGGGTGTCCGCCTCTCTGTGCGCCCGGCCGGGAGAGGGCGAGGGGGCGGAAGGGCGGGGAGTGGGGGGCGGCGAGTCCGGGAAGTCGAGTCCCGGGGGGCCTGTGATTGGCCGGAACCAAAGAAACCAAAAACGAAAGCCGCGTCTCCAGGCCCCGGTAGACGAGCTGGTGCGAGCTTCCTCCCCGGATGCCAAGCTTGCTGTTTGGACCGTAGTCAGGGCACCTACCAGTCAGCCAATGAGTACATCGATAACTAAAATAACTACTTTATATTTCTCTCTCTTTTCCTCTCTAAAATCCAATAAAAAAAATCCTCAGGTGAGAATTGAAAATAAAAAAAAAAACATGGGGGGATGGGGGGTCATGTGGGGATAAGGACACGTATGTAATAACTTAATCAATAAAAAATTTTAAAAATAAAAAAAAAACCTGCCCTGGCCTGTGGTTAGCGCGTGGGCTTGCGCACCGAAGGGTCGGGGGTCGCGGGTTAGACTCTGGTCCAGGGCAGGTCCCTGAGTTTCGGGATTCTCCCCACCCCCTCCCTTCCTCCCTCCCACTCTTTCTGAAAAACAATGGCAAAGATATCATGTGAGGATTAACAAAAAACAACAAAAAACACGTAGTAAGTAATTTTTGAAAAACACATCATCCCGCCTTCTCGAGGCGGCGATTGGTCCAGAGTCCTAACTGTATGAGGCCCCGCCCACCTGCCGTCTAGGGCAGCCAGTGACCAACGGGTCCGCCCCTCCCTGTGGGGAACTCACTGCCCCTGCCTGTCGGGAACTGCCCCTGACTGTCGGGAACTGCCCCTCCCTGTCCCCGCGGAGTCTTAAGTTCCTGGAGGGACAGGGCGGAGGCCGGCAGGAACCCGAAGCAGGAAAGGCGAGGGCCGCTGTCCGGAACAGGTAGGAGCCGGGGTCCCGTTATGAGACTGAGAAGTGGGAGGTGGACCCAGAGACACGCACGTGGGCCACACAGACCTGTCGGCGCAGGGAGGGGGGGGGGGCGGGGGCGGGAGGAAGGAACGGGCGGGGACGGGCGCACCTGGCTGCTCCGAGGAACACAGGGCGGGGCGGGTCCCAGGTGTGTCTCCCACCCCGCAGGCTCGGAGCAATGGCGACCCCGGGAGCCCCAGTGGGTGGCGTCTCGTCCGGAGGGCCCCAGTGCCCTCCTGGCCCAGCGCTGGAGCCCAAGCAGCTCCCGGAGCTGATCCGCCTGAAGCGAGACGGAGTCCGCCTGAGCGAGCGAGACATTCAGAGTTTCGTGCGCGCCGCGGTGGACGGGAGCGCGCAGGGCGCACAGATAGGTGTGTGGGGCCGGTGGGCATTCCTGACTCCAGCGAGACCTCCTACCCTTGGCACCCCACGGCTCCGCACCACGTCCCTGGCCCCGGCTAACCCATCCCTGTGAGAGCGCCCCCTCATGCTGCCTACACCACCGTGTCCCATGTTTAGGGGCCATGCTCATGGCCATCCGACTGCAAGGCATGGATCTGGAGGAGACTGTGGCGCTAACCCGGGCCCTAGCCAACTCCGGGCAGCAGCTGGAGTGGCCAGAGGCCTGGCACCAGCAGCTCGTGGACAAACATTCCACAGGGGGAGTGGGTGACAAGGTCAGCCTGGTCCTGGCGCCTGCCCTGGCTGCCTGTGGCTGCAAGGTGAGCGCCTCCTCTCCAAACCCGGAACTCGGGCCTCAGAGGCGGGCAGCTCCCAACCTCTGATTTGGTCCAGAAAGAGCCCCCAAAGGCAGGGCCCAAGCTCCTTGCACCCCCCCATTCCCAGCAGCCCCCGTAACAGGACCAAGCTACCTAGCGCCTCTTCCTCTTCAGTACCCGAGAAAGGACCCCCAAAGGAAAAGCTGGGTACTCCTCCCTCGACAGATACCAGCCTCCTTCCTCAGCACCCCCCCATCCCAAACCAGGACAATTTCTTTCCCATTCCCTCTCCACCAGGTGGACACCCACTACCACTTCTAACTGCAGCTAAAGTCCTAACCAGGGAAGGTGAGGGAAGAGGTGGGGGGTGACAGTGCAGGTGTACACAGGACCCCTGTCCAACAGGTACCCATGATCAGTGGGCGTGGTCTGGGGCACACAGGAGGCACCTTGGATAAACTAGAGTCAATTCCTGGATTCACCGTCATCCAGAGCCCAGAACAGGTACGTGGAAGCCACTGATCAGTCACTGACCTGGATTATTGATGTAAACATTAAACAGAATTGCTGAAGGATCACTGATGGGTTATCAGTCAGGGTCACTAATGAGGATATTCATAAAAGTTATTCACGGGTCTTTACTGATCATTGGACTTTGGTCAAAGTTACCAACGGACTTTTGGTTGGAGCCATTAATAGGGACTTGGTAAAAATCCCCAATGGACCATAGGGCATTGATTAATGTCACTGATGGGTTGAGCCAATCATCAATGAGGACTTATCAGAATTGTTCCTAAGTTATTGGTCACGGTTTTGACATTTGTCAAGGTGGCTGGTGAGTCCCTTGATCAGGGTTAGTGACGGGGTCAGTGACCAGAGGTCACTGGGAGTCCTGACACACGGGGATTTGGCCAGATGCAAGGTCTGCTGGAGAGAGTGGGCTGCTGTATTGTGGGTCAGAGCAAGGAGCTGGTTCCTGCAGACGGAATCCTGTATGCAGCCCGAGATGTGACAGCGACCGTTGACAGCCTGCCACTCATCACAGGTGACCTGACCCCACACTCCAGGGTCCACCTTCTGCATGTTAAACACCCCTGACTTCTGATGGACCAGTAAAGGGTCCTCTCCTAAGGGGACTGTGGGACCTCCCCCAGCCCAGGGCAGACGTCCCCTCACCACTCAAGAGGGAGACCTGGCTGAAGCACAACAGTCCAGCCCGGTGACGCCCATCATGAGGGACTTGACCCTCCATGTTCAGAGCCCCTGACTCCTCGTGCCTGACCTGAGAGCCAGGATGCCCTGCATCTCTCAGGAAGCGCCGAGCTCTCCTGTACCCAAGGCCCCCTCTGCTCCCTCACAGCCTCCATCCTCAGCAAGAAGGTGGTGGAGAACCTGTCTGCACTGGTGATGGATGTGAAGTTCGGAGGGGCTGCCGTCTTCCCGAGCCAGGCAAAGGCCCGGGAACTGGCTAGAGCGCTGGTGAGCAGCTGTGCCCAAGGAGCCTCTGCTGGGGAGGGTCTCTCCCTACAGCCCAGCCTCCCCTTCATAACCGAGCCGTCTGCTCCCCGTGTGCCTCAGCCACAGCCACTCAGCAGGCCTGTGTCACCATGGCCTCTGCCAGCACCTGGCTTCCCCACTCCCAGGTCCTCCTTCACCCCCTACTCAGTAGCCTCACCAAGCAAGGCTGACATGGCTCTCGGCCGGGGCGGTACACGGTCTTTCTGACCCCAGCTCTGAAGTCAGGCACATGGCCTGCTTCACCGCTCCCCGCACTCCAACAACCAAACCTTCGGGGACCCTCTCACTCCTGGGGAACTGGCACCCAAGCGTGCAGCACCGGCTGGAGTTTGGTAACAAGCGGGTTACAAGCGGCCCCACAGAATGCAGGGCAGGGGCCACACTGAACCATGTCTCCGAAGGTTGATGTCGGGGCAGGCCTGGGGCTCCGGGTCGCAGCGGCTCTGACAGCCATGGACCATCCCCTGGGCCGCAGCGTGGGCCACACCCTGGAGGTGGAGGAGGCGCTGCTTTGCATGGATGGCGCGGGGCCACCGGACCTGCGGGACCTGGTCGTTAGGCTGGGTGAGTGGACCCGTAAGGTGTCGGGGTGGGAACTACAGAACCGCCTCCGCGGCACCTAAACCCCGGACCCACGCCGGCAGGGGGCGTCCTGCTCTGGCTCAACGGACAGGCGGAGGCCCAGGCCGAGGGCGCAGCCCGAGTGGCCGCGACGCTGGACGACGGCTCGGCCCGGGACCGCTTCGAGCAGATGCTCGCGACGCAGGGTGTGGACCCGGGCCTGGCCCGAGCCCTCTGCTCCGGGACCCCCGCGCAGCGCCGGCAGCTGCTGCCCCGCGCGCAGCAGCAAGAGGAACTGCTCGCGCCTAAGGACGGTGAGCTCCCGCAGACCCGCCCCCGCCAGGCCTCCTCCCGCCAGGTCCCTGCCCTTCCTAAGCCCTGCCCTGCCCCACGCGCCCACCCGCTCAGCACTCCCTCCCCGCAGGCACCGTGGAATTGGTCCGGGCGCTGCCGCTGGCGCGCGTCCTGCACGAGCTGGGGGCCGGGCGCAGCCGCGCCGGGGAGCGGATCCGGTTCGGGGTGGGCGCCGAGCTGCTGGTCAGCGTGGGCCAGAGGCTGCAACGCGGTGAGCACGAATCCCGGCCCCTCTTCACCCCGCCCGCCGCCCCGGCCGCCCCAGCCACTAACCGCCCATCCGCCGCCCGCAGGGTCACCCTGGCTCCGCGTGCACCTGGACGCGCCCGCGCTCAGCGACCCGCAGCGGCGAGCCCTGCAGGAGGCGCTCGTGCTCTCGGACCGCGAGCCCTTCGCCGCCCCCTCGCCCTTCTCTGAGCTCATCTTGCCGCCGAACAACGCGCAGCAATAAAGCCGAGGGGCAGCAATAAAGCCGAGCGCAGCAATAAAGCCGAGGGGCAGGAATAAAGCCGAGCACAGCAATAAAGCCGAGGGGCAGCAATAAAGCCGAGCGCAGCAAAGCCGTGTCTGCGCCTGATTCGCTCGCGGGCAGGGGCGGGACTCCCGAAGCACCGCCCCGTTTTTGGCACGTGACCTTTGGTGCCCCCCCCCACCTTCTGCGCGCACTTCCGGCTGCCATCCGGACGCGCGTGCGCGACACGTTGACGCGTGCGCACTGGAGTCCAGCGTGGAGACCCGGCAGAGGGCCACCGGCCTCGGGCCCTGAGAGCGGGGCGGGGCGTCAGACATCCCAGCGCGAAACGCCCGAGGTGCGACCCCGTGAAGGCTCTGGGTGCGAGGTTCGGAGGGGCGGGAGGGCAGGCGCCTGGGGTGTGCTCGGCGCGTGGCCTGCGGCAGGGTCCGGCTTTGCGCGTGGGTGGAGGGCGCCCCGGAGGAGGGCGCCGAGAGGCTCAGGGCGTCTCCGCAGGGGCCGCCGGTCAGGCACGTCTAGTGCAGCGCTTAGAGCCCATTTGGTACAGGAGGCGGGTACAGAGGCCAAGGGACGCGCCCAAGGTCACCCAGCCCGGAGCCCAAGCCCAGGAATCGAGGGAGGAAGGTGGAAGCCAAGCGGTTAGTCCTCGGAGGCCCCTCAGCAGCAGCTGAGCAGGTGAGGGGGTCCTCAGACCCCCCCCCCAACACCCCTCCAGGAGCCCCAGTAGAAAGGCTCGGCCACCGGAGTTGTCGGAAACCCGGACGTGAAGCGGGTGCGGCTGTGGCAGGTGGAAACCTTTTCTCCAAGCGGGTGGGCAAGCCAGTGAGTGGCCCAGGTTCTGCTGTAGGTGGGGGAGGGGCGGTCTGCCGAGTCTGCCTTTGAGGGTTGAAGCCGGACTCACCGGCCTCCTTTCTGAAAAGGGGGCTCATTGCAAACGGATACACGTGCTCCGGAACCCAGGCAGCCGTGCACTCAGTGATCTCAGGCGGCTCCGATGCTGAAACACAGGTGAGTGCTGCCCTGTCTGGAGCTGCGGGGCCGGGGCCGGGGCCGGAGCCGGGGAGGGAGGAGGCAGAATGAGGCATTCGCCTGTAGGACAGCAGTGACAGGCTGGACTTCTGATGACACCTAAGCTTGGAGCTTCTGCCTTCAGAGGCGAGACGGTTCTGAGCTCAGCGGAGCACTGGGTGGCCATTTGGGACAGCTTGGTCCTCCAGGTGGAGACCCATTTCCCCAGTGATGGGAGGTGACCCAGGAGGCCAAGGCACCTTCCGGCTCCTGACATGTTTGCCCTCTTCCAGGAGCATCAGGCCTGTGCTGCTGCTGGCTCAGCTGCCCAAGGCTCAGCACGGGCTCTCTCAGCTCAAGGCCTCCACCCTCCTGAAGACTCCTGGAGGCGAGGCCCTCCATGTGAGGTGCCGGCTCTTGTCAAGGCAGGGCCCTGCAGAGACAGGCAGGCAGGGCCAGCCCCGGGGCCCTGGGCTGCGAACTAGGCTGCTGGTCACGGCCTTATTTGGGGCGGGGCTGGGTGGGGCCTGGCTGGCCATGAGGGCTGAGAAGGAGCGGCAGCAGCAGCGGCGGCGGACAGAGGCCCTGCGCCAGGCCTCCGTGGGCCAGGGAGACTTTAGCCTGCTGGACCACCGGGGCCAGGCTCGCTGCAAAGCCGACTTCCGAGGCCAGTGGGTGCTGCTGTACTTTGGCTTCACTCACTGCCCCGACATCTGCCCTGACGAACTGGAGAAGCTGGTGCAGGTGGTGCGGCAGCTGGAGGCCCAGCCCGGCCTGCCCCCGGTGCAGCCTGTCTTCATCACCGTGGACCCCGCGCGGGACGATGTTGCTGCCATGGCCCGCTACGTGCAGGACTTCCACCCGCGGCTGCTGGGCCTGACTGGCTCGGCGGAGCAGGTTGCCCAGGTCAGCCGCAGCTACCGTGTGTACTACAGTGCCGGCCCCAAGGACGCGGACCAGGACTACATCGTGGACCACTCCATCGCCATCTACCTGCTCAACCCCGACGGCCTCTTCACAGACTACTATGGCCGGGCCAGGTCGGCCGAGCAGATTGCAGACAGTGTGCGGCGCCACATGGCTGCCTTCCGCAGCGTCCTGCACTGACCTGGGTCATTAAAGGGTGTGGTGGAGCCACGTGTGTGTCTGAGCAGTACCAGCTGCCCTGGGAGGCCACGGAGGAGAGGAGCCCAGCACCTGGCTGTGGCTGGGTGCTGGAGATGGGCAGCGATCTTCTCTACACAGGAGCCTTGTAAAGGGATGGGTGGGGTGGCAACACCACTTTATTAGGCTGGGCCAGCCAGGAAGCAAGTGTGAAGTGAGCAGATGTGTGCCCAACATCATGGGGGACAGGGCTGCCCACTCAGGGCTGAGCCATGGAGGGGGCGGTGTAGGTCTGGAAGCGCTTGTGGGCCGCTGGTGTGTGAGCAGTCTTAGGGACATGGTGTCCACAGCCGCATCCAGCCCTGGCTGCTGGGTGATCTCACCCGTGTGGTCATTGGCCTGTAAGGACAGGGTGTCAGCAGAGCCAGGGACCACTCCCCGCCCAGGCCCAGGGCCACTCACCAGTTGCAGAGAGGCCAGCATGGCGCGGCACACCTCGAAGGCAGGCTGACCGGCCACCAGCTTCGCAAAGGGACACCACTGGTGGAGCTGACTGAACCTTGAGACCATCTGGTCCCCATACAGGTGGATGTCAAAGGGCACGTGCTGCTCCCGCAAGAGGGCAGAGCGAGGTCCTGGTCAAACCCTGCAAGCATCGGGCTCCGTGCCCGAGCAGAAGCCGGCCCAGCCCCCTTACCTGCTCCTGGAGCAGGGGCTGGATGCTGTCCTCCCAGTCCCTGACACGCTGGCTCAGCTCCGTCTCCTGGACGAACTTCTGAGACGTGGTGATGAAGAGCTCCTGGGGGAGGACGGGAGCTGCTGCCTCTGTCAGAGCCACCACCCAGCTCCCCTCCCCTCCGACCAGGGCCTACCACGTTCTTCCGGACCAGCTCCTCGTAGCTCAGGGATGCCGGCATGGCCTCTGCTTCTGGAAAGGAGGGCAGTGGGAGGGGTGGGCCACACCCCCCCTCCCTTCATCCTTGAGGAGCACCCTCATGAGGGCCTGGCCAGCAGCCCACTCCTAGACCTACCCAGGTCTGCAGCGTCCTCAGGCTTTGCCCTGTCAGGCTCTGCGTATTCTTCAGGCTCTAGAAAGTCATCTGCTGGGAGGTGGGGTGGAACCAGCAGGAGGCAGGTCAGCAGGCAGCCTGTCCTGAGCCCTCTTCCTCCCACCACCCTGTGAGCACCCACCTGCTGCCCCCAGCTCCTCCAGGGAGTCCTCCAGGCGGTCCTCCTCCACAGGCCACAGTTCCTCCTCGGCCCTCGGCAGCCACCGCTTAGCTGCCTGTGCAGAGAATCTGTGAGCCACTGCTGTCTCCCACCACCCGGGGCGGTGAGGCCAGTGGCTAGTACTTGCCTCCCTCCTCTGCAGTTTCCGGAGGGTCTCCAGCTGCTCCCTCACGTGTTTCCAGTACAGAACCTCCATGTCTGCACACAAAAGCCTCGTGAGGGGGTGCCCGCATCCTGCCTAGACCACCCTGGTCCACCTAGGGCCTTGGGCATCCCCAGGCGGAGGGGAGGAGGGCAAAGCATGGTGCCATTATCCCTCAGAGGAGCATACAGGGCCCCAGTCACACCTGCAAAGGACGGGCCCTTTTTCTGGAGCCTCCTGCTGTCAGCATGGTCAGCATCTGCAAGAGAACTGGGTTGTCAGGAGCCAGACCAAGTCCCTTCCTGCCCCTCCTGCACTGGCTCGGCCCCACACACCCACTCACAGGTGGCCAGGTACCACTGGTGGAAGTCCTGCAGCTTGGCGGCCCCCTTCCTCTTGCGCTTCTGTCCCGGAACCTCCTCCACGCAGGCGGGCACGGAGTAGGGTTTACCTGGGGGCCAAATGGACTGTGTCTCAGGGCACCACTGCAGGCCCCGGGGAAGATCACAGTACCAACACCCCTGAGAGCCATCACACGAGGGAGCACAGCCCCCCCAGGCTCTCCATGGGTACAGGGCACACCCCACCCACCACCTGTACCCCCATGAACCCAGCCACAGACACTGGGTACAGCTGTCCCTCCACCCAATTACCTTTCTTGAAGGGCTTAGAGTCCAGGGAGCTGAAGGGGTCCAGGCTCTGCCAGGGGTCTGGGGTCTCCTAAGCACGGAGAACAAGTACTCAGGGAGAGTGGGGGACACACACCCTTCCCCCAAGGCCAGCACTGAGGGCAGTGACGGCCAGGGGACACTGGCCACGCGGAATCCAGGGTCCAAGGGTGGAAGGGCCTCGGTCAGGTGGGAGTGAAGACGTGGGTGGTGGGGCCTCAGGCACACACCCTCCCTGCCAGTGGGGTCGGGTTGGGGCCCCACCACCTCACCTTCAGCTGGGACACAGGCTCCAGGGCCTCCCGCCTCTCCCTCAGCTCAAACCTCCTGGGCTGGGCAGTGCTCTGCAAAGAAATGGCCTCAGGGATGTCCCCTCCTTTGCTCTGGGGGCAAATACTCTCCAGGAACCAGAGTATTTGAGCAGGAATTTCAAATAGTTCAAGGGCTAAAAGTAACACGGCTAGGAAAACTCCAGAGAACACAAACTAGTGAGCTAGTGGTCACGGGGAAAAACAAAACAGTAACATGGTAATATCCACGGAGCTACCAGCCAAGATGAACACGAACATGCTTCCTGCGTAAAGTTCACGTTGTAAGAGGAAGAAAGGACGTCTTCACTCTAGGGCCGGAGCACAGAGCCCACCCTTCGGGGCTGAGGGGACGGCAAAGGCCTCCAAGGTCCCCCTTCCTGCCAGCCTGCCCTCAGGAGGCAGCTCCAGAGACCAGCTGCCACCTGTGGCTACAGGGGCACCACAGGCTCAGCCAGCCCTGAGGAGCAGCAGCTGCTCTGCAGGGAGAGGGAAGGGACAAGGAAGCCGCTGCCCAAGAGCTGGCTTAGGACACGTGGGGCTGCCCAAAACCCAGGGCTTGCCCGATGGACGACTCAAGCTTTGCAGGCCTCAGTGTGTGCCCCACCTGCTGTGGGCTCCTGGACTCCTGGGGCTCCAGGGGGACCTCAGGGAGCTCTGCCACCCCCTCTGCATCCTCATCCTCATCCCCACCTGCGGGCATCGGGCCTTCTGGAGACGTGCCTGGGCAGAGGAGCAAGAGACCCGTCAACCCCGAGGAGCCCGAAGACAGGACAGCAGGTGAGGGCTGCCCTCTGGGCCTGAGCGGCCCTCCCCGTCTCGGCTTCTTCATTCGTTAGACCCAGAGACTGGAGCACG
>NW_005871860.1:181095-187562 GCF_000147115.1 Myotis lucifugus
CCTGGGGAGGTGCCCTGGAACAGCAGGTGCATTCCATCTCTATGAGACCACGCTTCCATTCACCTTTTGTTTTGCATTCTCCTCAGCAAATACATGTAACGTTTGCCAAATTTCACTCTCCAAATGTCCTATCCAGTAGCTGACTCTCAGTACCTAACTTAGAGCCTCCGTTACGGAAATTGGGGCCTTCAGCATCAACTCCCCAAATCCCTGCGTCCAACTTCTCTGCATCCATGTTTACATATCCCTCCAGTCTCCAGGGATGAGGCATGGCCATCCCTGACCCACTCGCACTTCTTCTGGGATTCTGTTCATCTATTCTCCTCCCTCCTCCCTCCTCCCTTCCCCCTTCCTCCCCACCACTTCCCCAGCTGCCCTTCTACGGGTTAGCGCCATGGCTCCCAGTCCCCACTGTCAGAGGATGTTTTAAGAAATCCTGGTGCCCGCACCACTCCCCCGTTCCAATGTACTCATCTGGGTAAGGCCCAGCCACTGGTAACTGCTGGGGTCGTGGCCTCGGTTGACAACCGCGCTTTAGTTACTACCTCGTCTCTTTCCTCCCCTTTTCAATAAAATTTCTCAAGAGGCGTCCGCACTGACCTGGAGCGCTTTCTCGTGCCTCTATTTCCTTCCGCCAGTGGTCCAGCCCTCCTCTCACTAAATCCCCGTGACCTGCAGACCCAGAAGGTACTTGGACGTCTTTAGTGTATGGGTCCAATTCACTGAACTCAACATTTCTGGCCATTTTTCTTCCCTCTGGACATAGTCTGCTCTGACTTCCTGGCCAAGACATCTTCTCGATTACCATCTCTGACTTCCCTCTTGAGGACACTCCCTGAACACTGGCTCCCCACGGTGCTCCCTCCCTTCTGCTTTCCCTCTCTCTGCAACACGACCTCAGCCTGGGGGCACACATGTGGGCTGGATGATCCTCTGCAGCGTGGGCCTCTCCTGGACGTGGTAGGGTGTTTAGAAGCAGGCCCTGCAAGTTTAAATCCAAGCTCTTGTTCAGTGTTGAGATGGCGAGGAATCCGGGAAGGAGACAGGGGGCTGGCAAGGCAGGTCTGAGACGGGCTGAGCCTGCCACCTGCCCCGCAGCACACGGACCTTGGTCCTGCTAGCCCCTGAAACACCCAGGCCCGTGGCCAGGGATGCCCACCTTCTTACTGTAGACACAGGCAGAGCCCTGGATCAGCAGCGCCGCCTCCACAAAGTTCATTGTGGTTTTGCCTTCGTCAAAAGAAATGCAGATCTGGTCCAGCTGCAAGACACAAAACCGGTTCTGTGGGAAGCCGAGCGCAGGAGCGCCCGCCCACCGCGCCCCTGGCCCCTCAGACTGACAGCTCTGGCTTTGCTTGGGGCTCACTTGTCTGCTGTTTGGGAGGGTCTCTGTGCTTCCCCCACTTCCTGTGGCCTCTGAGCCTGGTATTTGGAAGAGGGAGACCCCAACCACACAGCCAGCGCTGCACACAGCTCCCTGAAGGTGCTCCATCCAGGTTAGGGCTGACTCAGACAGACCGGCAGGAAGACCCCGCACCCCGAGAGAGGAAGGGGCCTTCAGGGGTGGGGAAGACAGAGACGAAACACCAATCCTTTGAGCAGAAAACTCAGGAAACACTTCCCAGTGAGTCCTCCTCTTTCTTCTGTGACCCCTGAACCCCAGCTCCTATCAACCACATGCCAACAACTCCCAAACCCGTGCAGAGCAGCGCCCTCTCCTACGTTCAGGTGCGTTTGTAGCTGCCGAGCAGGCATCTCCATCGAGACTCCCCCCAGCCGGCCCCCCCCCTCCCCCCGCAGTCCCAGCCAACAGCTCTTCGAAGCCCTTACATGTCTGTCAAGCTCTGCGCCAGGAACGCCCACCCCAGCCTGGCCCAAACTCTTCTGGCCACGCCTGAGTCTCTCCTCCCTCCGTGCACAGCGAGCAGCATCAGGGCAATTCCAGCCTCTAGCGCAGCGCTTGATGCCGGTGCCCAATAAATGCTTGATGAACAAAGTGGTGGCGTCGGCAGCCGAACACGCTTTGTGGTCCACTTTCCCAGATGAAGGAAATGGCTTTTCAGGAAGAGCAGCCGCCACACAAAGGCAGTTTGCTGACAGGGTGCATATACTCAGGAAAATGAGTCTTAGGTGATCATATCCAAAGCGTAGGGCGTGCTGGGGGGTGAGGAAGATATTAGGCCCGTGGTGGTGCCCAGAAGGGGGGTCTGGGAGGACTCCACCAGCGCAGGGCGACTGCTCCTCACTCCGGAAGGAAAGAGGGAGCTGGTTGTTCAGGTCAGCGGGGAGGGAGAGGAAGCAGGAGCATGACAGAGCGAACAGACATTAGGCCTGAAGACAGGGAACGTGGAGAGGGCGGCAGGGCCACCCAGACCCTGAGCAGCAAAGGTGGCCCTGCTCTTCGGTGATACTCTAGCCCAGCTGGGCACCCACTCCCAGGACCTCACTCTCCATTCTCCTTCTAATGACTCCCAGGTGGGACCTCCCATCAGTGCCCAAGCCTTTTGGATGGCTTACCCGACAGTCACACTGAAACAGGTCCGCGCCAAGCCCTGGAGGGTCCCCTCCCCAAACCACCTACCCAGCATCCCAGGGCCTTAGCTCCACCCTGTTCTCACCTCCCCCTCCACCCCATGCCCAGCTCCCAGCTCCACCCTGGCCTGTGGTTCCTGTCCACGGTGACCCCGTTCCTCCAGCCCTTCCCTCCAGTCTCCTCACACATCAGCCAGGGCTTGTCTGAAGACATCAGTCAGACGACATCACTGCACCCACTCTTAGGGAAAACCCCAAGATCCTAAGCAGAGCCCTCCGCACTGACCCGCCTCCCTCTCCAGGGGCCCGCCCTCCCCTGCTGGCTGCACAGGACTCACACGGCTACTTCCCACCTCAGAACCTTGAACACTGTTCCCTGAACCTGGGTCTTTCTTCAGCTCGCTATGACTAAGCAACCCTCATCCCAAAGTGAGGCCCCCAGTCCAACGCGCCATAGAACCCACGACCTTTCTTTCAAACCGCTCACCCTCCGTGACTGTACAGACGCCCACAGTGGGGAGGAGGGCGACAGCTGGGACGTGGTGCAGTCACCTGACCTCTTTGGAGAACTAACACCAGCACCTGCACGGACAGGGCTCCCGTGGGGGTTAAATGAGTTTATGTGTATAAAGCACAGGAAACGGGGGACGGCTGAGCAAGTACCAAATGTGTGATGCTTATTACGCTCCTGTGCGTACACCCAGGATCCAGCTCCCAGAGTGCAGTGGGGACTATTTCCTCAAGATTGAATAGGTCCTTCGCATACAATGGACCAGGGGTGTGGAAAGTCCAGCCCTTGGGCCTTATCATTGGGTCTGGCCCTGCCAAGGCAGGAGGGGTGAGTTAATTAAATGTGTGACCAAATAGAGCAGGCTCATTTTTAAGTTGATGATTTGTATGGCCTGGGAATGGTGTTATCAACATCCAAATGGCCCTTGGCAGAAAAAGCGTTCCCCACCCCTGCAACAGACACTCAACAACAACGAATAAATAAGTGGAGGAAAGAAAATAGCTACATAATAAAATCTGTTTAAAAAGAAAAAAGAACATTCTGGTAGCTGTGTGGAAAAAGAAACAACACAAAACTAGAGTCAGGACGTCAGGACGTCAGGACGGGGGAGCAGGGGGAGGGCCAGGGCAGAGACGGTTTGAAGAGCAGACACGAGCAGGAAGTAGGTTCATCAGGCGTCTCCAAGTGCCCTGCTTGAAACCTGAACCCAGTCACCCGACCCAGCACAGTTCTCACCATGTTCTCAGCAGAGTGTGTGTCCAAGCAGAGCTCCACTGACATATCAAGTGTTCATCTAACAAGTGTTTATTCTGCACCTACTACGTGCTGGACAGTCTGTCAGGCAAAAGGAAAAGAGCATAAACCTGGTCCCTGCCCTTGAAGAGTTTACAGTTCAGGGCGGCAATAGGCCATAAAGAAGTTAATAGCTCATGATACGCATTCTACTTCTTTATTTTTTGTTAATCCTCACCTGAGGGTACTTTTTCCATTGATTTTTTAAAATTATTATTGATTTCAGAGAGGAAGGGAAAGGGAGAGAGATAGAAACATCAATTATGAAAATCAGTGGTCAGCCACCTCCTGCACACCCCACACTGGGGATCGAGCCCTGCATCCTGGTCATGTGCCCTGACCAGGAATTGAACTGATACCTCCTGGTTTATAGGTTTACGCTCAACCACTGAGCCGCCAACTGGGAGATTTTTTTTTTTTTTTTGAAAGATTGGAAGGGAGGGAGGGGGAGGGGGGAGAGAGAAACATCGATATGAGAGAGACACATCGACTGGTTGCCTCCCAAACGTTCCCCAAACAGGGCTGGGGATCGAACCTGCAACCCAGGTATGTGCCCTTGACTGGGAAATCGAACCCCAAGACGCTTCCGTGCATGGGTCAATTCTCTAACCACTTAGCACATCTGGGCCAGAGTGTGATAAACATTCTAAAGTACTATGATCGAGATACTATATTTAGATGGGATAGTCAGCTCACATTTAAAGTGAGACATAAAGGATGCTATGTAATTAGTCATAAAACACACTCACACACACACAGCCATACTGGGTGAAGAATGCATCACGGTAGGAACAGAAAATATAAATACCCTCCGCCAAGAATGAACTCAGGTCTTATAGGCTGACTGCCTCAAAAAAGCAGGTGAAGAGCCCGAGTGAAGGCTAGGAATACAAGCAGGACGAAGGCGAAGATTCAGAGGAGGAAGCTGGGTTCTGTCCCGAGAGCAGCGGAAAGCCTCGGAGGGGTGTCAGGCAGGGCAGTGCGCCAGCCTCCCCTGAATCTGTAGAGTCACCCTTGCTGCTGGAGGGGGCGTGGGTTGGACGGGGCCAAAGGCAGCAGCAGGGAGCCCAGGAAGGAAGGGAGGAAGGTGTTGCATGAACCTGAGGCCGATGGTGTCCTGGACCACAGAAGAAGGAGAAGAGAGGAATTCAAGTGAAAGGCTGGTGGGATCACACAGGCTTCGTGGGGGCTGGATGTGGAGGGTGGGGTTTCACTAGATGAGCTCTTAGCTCTTCCTTCGGTTGAAGAGTGGTGCCACTCACCAACATCAGGAAGAAGGGAGAGAGATAGAGAGTCAGAAACATCGATCAGCTGCCTCCTGCACATCTCCCACTGGGGATGCGCCCACAACCTAGGTACATGCCCTTGACCGGAATTGAACCTGGGACCCTTCAGTCCGCAGGCCGACGCTCTATCCACTGAGCCAAACCGGTTTCGGCAAGCTCTTAGCTCTCACCTTCGGTTGAAGAGTGGTGCCACTCACCAACATCAGGAAGACTGCGATTTGCACGTTTAATATGTCTCCTCCGAATGACTCCCAAAGGCACGCTCCCAGGTCGGACCTCCCATCAGTGTACCCCACAGTCACACTGCAACAGGCCCACGCCAAGCCCTCGAGTCCCCTCCCCAAGCCACCTACCCAGCATCCCAGGTGACACGTGAGATCCTGGGAATAAACGAGAATGTGGAGGGGAAACGAGTGAGGAGATGGCCCAGGACGCACCCGCGGCGCTAGACACTGAGAGGCTGGGTGGGAAAGAAAAAGCGGGCACTGAAATCGGACGAATAGGAGACACCAAAACCTGTTTCAAAAAGGAGGGAGTGGCCAACCCAACAGATGCTGCAGAGCCGCACAGACGGCCCTTCCCGTGCGCCCGCGGTTTGACGGGATGGAGGTCGTTACGGATCAGGACGAGAGCAGCCCAAAACGTGAGCGCGAAAGTCAAGGGCGGAAACGGAGCGGACAGCTCCTCACGCAGCGGCACGCCGGGCACTGAGACAACACTGCATGTCAGGTACCGTTAAAGGTAAATTTTAAAACAGAAGGGAATCCTCACATCCTGGCCCAGAGCTCTCACACACCCAACGTGCACACATCCCACTGCATCGGAACCAATGCCGGTCCCGCCTACTCCACCGATCGCGGAGCCCGCTCACGGGGAGCGAGCCACCTGTCATGACAGGCTCCCGTCGCAGCGATGGAGGCGGGGACGGCGCTGGAAAAACCACCGAGGCCCAGCGCGGCCAGAGCGCCGGATGCACCGACCGGAGGGGGCGGGCCGCCCGGAGCCCCCGGCCCGGCGCCCCGCCCGCCCGGCGCCTCCCCCGGCCGCCCTCACCTCCTCCAGATATTCGCCCAGCTGGGCCGCCACGTCCACCTCCCAGTTCTTGGTGAGGTCGCGGATGGGCTGCAGGAGGTGGGCGAAGCGCGCCTCCACGTCCTCCATGCCCGGCAGCGGCTGGGCGGCCCGGGGCCCGCGGGGTTGGCTTCGAGGGGGGCCAGCGCCCTCAGCCCGCCACCACTTCTGGCGCCATTTTGCGGCTCCCGCCCAGGACGGCGCGAAAAGCGCGGCGCCGGGCGCACACCTATGACGCACGCGCCTAGGCGACCCGGGCGCTGCGCCACCTACGC
>NW_005871860.1:188312-203513 GCF_000147115.1 Myotis lucifugus
GGCATCCTGCCCGCCCGGCGGACACTGCAGCCCCAGGGCAAGGAGCCCTGGCAGCAGCTGTGGGAGACCCCGACGCTGCTGTGGGAGGCGCCCCGGCTGGGGCTGGACACAGCACAGGGCCTGGAGCTGCTGACCCTGCTGGGCACCCTGCTGGCCCTGGGCGCCCTGCTGCTGCGCCGGCTGCGCCACCTGCTCGTCTACCTGCTGCTCTGGGCCGCCTACCTGTCCGCCTGCCAGGCAGGTGGGGGGTTGCCTGCCGTCCCCTCACCTCCACGGGGAACCTGGTCCCCAGCTGACTTCAGCCCCGTCCACCCCGCCCCATCCCTCGCTGCCTCCCCAGACATACACCCCCTGCCCCTGACAGCCCTTCTCCCTGCAGGTGGGCCAGGTGTTTCTTTATTTCCAGTGGTGAGTGACGGTGTGGGGCTTCAGGAGGCTGGGGGGCTTCAGGAGGCTGGGGGGCGGGTGAGGGGAGGAGGGTCGGCCTCTCCTGGAAGGGCCCTCTGAGGGGAGCAGCCTTGATGGGGAGGGGCCCTCTGCTCTTCCTTCTCCCTGTAGGGATTCCCTGCTGCTGGAGACTGGCTTCCTGGCGGTGCTGGTGGCCCCCCTGAGGCAGCCCCCCCACCAGAAGCAGCCCTCCCAGGGTGGGCTGGCAGGGGCCTCGCCCCACGAAGGCCTCCCCTTCTGGCTCGTGCGCTGGCTGCTGTTTCGCCTCATGTTCGCCTCGGGTGTGGTCAAGCTGACCAGCCGTTGCCCCACGTGGTGGGGCCTCACTGGTGAGGGTCCCCGCCTGCACACGGGGCAGCCTCGGGGGGCGCTGCCCAGCCCTGACCACCTCCGTCCCCCGCAGCCCTCACCTACCACTACGAGACGCAGTGCCTGCCCACGCCTGCTGCCTGGTTCGCCCACCACCTGCCCGTCTGGCTGCACAGGCTCAGCGTGGTGGCCACCTTCCTCATCGAGATCGCGGTGCCCCCTCTGTTCTTCGCCCCTGCTCGCCGCCTACGCCTGGCCGCCTTCTACTCCCAGGTGAGCGGGCATCCACCGTCGGGAAACAGGCGGGAGTTGGCCTTCTGCACCACCCGGGGTCCTGATGGGGACTGGGTCGCTGCCGCCGGCAGTCAGGAGTCTCGTGGGCAGAGGCCCGGTTAGCTCTAGGCAGGAAGGTGTGCCTGTGGGGCAGAGCACGGCCTCGCTGGAGGACGTCGGGCTCAGGTCAGCAGGGGCGTGAGGTGTGCTGAGCTTGCGTTTTCTCCAAGCGGTGTTGGGGAGCCGTGGTCGGTATGAGCAGAGGGGACAGCACAGAGGCCAGGGATGCTGCAGAGGGGGAAGGAGGCCTGCAGGAGAGACCTAGGCGTGGGGGCAGGCTCTGAAGGGCCCAGGCGGGGGCGCTGGTTAGAGTTCTGAGCACAGACCCTCCTGCAGGTCTTGCTGCAAGTCCTGATTATCATCACTGGGAACTACAACTTCTTCAACCTGCTCACCCTGGTGCTCACCACCTCCCTGCTGGATGACAGGCACCTAGGGGCCGAGGCTGGCAACAGCCGTCGCAAGAAGACACCTGCCTGTGAGTGTCACCTGTCCCGGCGGCCAGCCGTCCTCACCCACGCCTCCTTCCCCCAGCAGTCCCCACTGGCCTCTGCTCTAGCTCCCCAGCCTCCTGGCTGCCCGCCCTCCGCCCTGTTCCCAGCTGGCCAGGACTGTCTTGCCCTGCAGCCTGGCCCAAGGCCCTGCTGGCCCTGCCGGCCCTGTTGCTGGAACTGGCCGCCTGCGGGCTGCTGGCCTACGGCACCGTGCACTACTTTGGCCTGGAGGTCGACTGGGAGCAGCGCACCATCCACTCTAGAACCAGTGAGTGCCAGCTGGGTGCCAGGGGGCAGGGGCTGGACTGGGCTGCCTGTCCTCACACCCCTTCCTTCCACAGCCTTCACCTTCCACCAGTTTTCCCAGTGGCTGAAGATGGTGACCCTACCCACCATGTGGCTGGGGGGCGCCTCCCTCGCCTGGGAACTGCTGACCGCCCTCTGGAGGTAAATGCAGGGCGGGGGGCGCAGCGTGGGCTGTAGAGCTGTGCAGAGCAGGGCTGACCGCACTTGGCCCCTGACCTTTAGGTGGACCCAGGTGCAAGGGTTGCTACAGAAGCTCTGGACTGCAGTCCAGCTGTCCATCTTTGGCACTGCCACCGTGGCCATGTTCCTGGTCAGCCTGGTGGGTAGCACTTCACAGGGGATCGGGAGAGGGGCTGGGAGGGGCGGGAGGAACAGCACTGAGCCTCCGCCCACCGCCTCCAGGTGCCATACTCCTACATGGAGCCCTCCACCCACGGGCGCCTCTGGACTGGGGCCCACCGCCTGTTTGGCGCCGTGGAGCACCTGCAGCTGGCCAACTCCTATGGCCTCTTCCGACGGATGACCGGCCTGGGTGGGCGGCCCGAGGTGGTGCTGGAGGGCAGCTATGACAAGCAACACTGGACGGTGAGCACTCCACGGGTGGGGAGCCCAAGGGGGGTGGGGTTGTCGGGGAGGATGGGGGGAAACCAGGTCTAGCTGCTCTCCCAACCCGGCTGGGTGTGGCGCACAGGAGATCGAGTTCATGTACAAGCCTGGGAACGTGAGCCGGCCGCCCCCCATCGTGGCGCCCCACCAGCCGCGCCTCGATTGGCAGATGTGGTTCGCGGCCCTGGGCCCGCACACGCACAGCCCGTGGTTCACGAGCCTGGTGCTCTGCCTGCTGCAGGGCAACGAGCCAGGTGAGGCTGGAGCAGAGGGTCGGGCTTGCTGGGGGGCTTATGGGCAGGGCTGAGGAAGCAGCCAGCTGAGCCCACTCCCCCCTCAGTGATCCGCCTCATCCAGAGTGACGTGGCCAGGTACCCCTTCCACAAGCAGCCACCCACCTACGTGCGAGCCCAGCGCTATAAGTACTGGTTCTCACAGCCCGGGGAGCAGGGGTAAGGCTGGGGCGCCTGGCGGGGGTGGGGGCTGGGGGCTCCCCATCGCCTGAGCTCCCTGTCTTGTTGCAGCCAGTGGTGGCGACGCCAGTGGGTAGAGGAATTCTTCCCCCCCGTGTCCCTGGGGGACCCGACACTGGACACGCTACTCAGGCAGTTTGGTCTCCAGGTAGGAAAGTGCTGACCAGGCTGGGGGTGCTGGCAAGGATGACCTCCACCCCCAGGGACGACCCCTCCTGACCCCCCTCAATCCTGCCCCCCCAGGACAAGAGCTCACGCCGGGCCCGCAGCTCCAGCAACGCCCTTGCCCAGGCCCTCCAGTGGGTACGGAGGCAGCTGTCGCCCCTGGAGGCCCCCACCCTGCTCTGGGGACTCATCCTCGCGGTGGGGGCCATCCGGGTCCTGCAGGCTCTGCTGGGGCCCCGTCCCTCCCGAGCCTCCCCTCCCCCCAGGGAGGAGAAGCACAGGCCGGCACCCAAGAAGGACCCGGGAGCGGCCACGGACCAGGCTGCACCCGCCCCCAACAGCAGCAACAGTGGCTCCCAGACTGCCCGGCGGAAAAAGTAGCCGTGTTCCATCTGCCACACGTCGGAGGGTCGGCATCCCCCACACCTCTGGCCTCTGAAGCTGGACGTGGCCCAGCCACCGTGCCTTAGCCAGTGGTCCTGGCAGACGCAGGCTGAGGTGCTGCCCAGGGGGCAGGCTCTGGCTGCCCTGCTGCTTCAAGGGTCCACTTGTCCCCCACTGCGCCGACCACGTCCCTTCCAGGGCCCCCTCTGGCCTGGACAGTGGCCCCGGAGGTGGGTGTGGGACCAGCTCAGAGCCCTTCCCAGGACGTGGTGCAGGACTGGGGTCCGAGTCTGCAGAGGCCCGAGTCTGATGCCTGCCCAGCCCACCATTTGGTTCATGAACCAATAAAGGTTCTTCATGCTTGACCGTGCTGTCTCCTTCCCACAGGGAGGCCTGTGGACAGGCCCCTGTTGTGGGCACAGCCCAGCTTGTCCAGCTGTTGCTGACCTGGCTCCTTGGGTGTCTTTGCTCTGCCCTCCTCAGTGTTCCCCTCTGTAAAATGGACACGAGGACCTGGTCTCGCACCGCTCAGGGCCCCAAGCCTCAGTCCGCACAGCCTGGCCCACCTGTCAGGTCTGCACATCAGAGCTGCGAGGCCAGTCAGGGAATGTGGGGCCTGGAACCCACCCAAACCCAGCCCCGTCTCCTGCTCCAGCTCCTCAGGTCACTGCCCTCGGGAAGGAAACGAAGACTCAGAGCGCTGGGCGCTGCTTGGGCCAGAAAGAAGGCGAGGTGGGGCGGGGCCGGGGGCCGCAGGTGGCCGGTCAGGGAAGGTCTGAGCACCACTGAGCGAGGGAAGACCTGAGAGGCCAGAGCAGGAGAGGGTGCGGTCAGGGGGGAAAGAGGTGCCGGGCCCTGGGTCAGGGCGGAGGAGGGCACCGTCCGGGTTTCCATTTGGGGGTGGGTTGTCAATCAGGTCACTGCCGTCTGTGAGCACTTGCAGCTCAGCCTTCCCTCTGCCCCTCAACCCCCACCCTGCAGGCTCACCACAGAGCCCCGGACAGCCTGCCCAGCTGTGCCCAGCTCCTCTCCACGTCACTGACAGCCTCTGGCAAACCCACAGCCACTGGTGACTCAGGTGGACCTGCGACCTGAGTCTTCGGGTGGGTTCAGAAGTGCTCTGGCCCTGGCCAGTGTGGCTCAGTTGGTTGGGCATCGTTGTGGGCACTGAAAGGTTGCCAGTTTGATGCCTGGTCAGGGCACAGGCCCGGGTTTTGTTGGGCTGGACCCCAGTGGGGGCATGCAGGAGGCAGCCAATCCATGATTCTCTCTCATCGATGTTTCTATCTCTCTCCCCCTCTCCCTTCCTCTCTGAAATCAATAAAAATATATATATTTTAAAATGCTCTGGCCCTAGCCAGTTTGGCTCGATGGACAGAGTGTCGGCCTGCGGACTGAAGGGTCCTGGGTTTGATTCCTGGTCAGGTCACATGCCCAGGTTGCAAGTTTGATCTCTAGTAGAGGGTGTGCAAGAGGCAGTTAATGATGTTTGCAGGCAGCTGAGCCGTGGGCCTGTCTATACAGGGTGCTGCCGGCTTCCACCGACTCTGGCCACTGGACTTGGCCGTTCTCGGGTCCAGCGGTTCCCCCGCACCTGTTCCGCACATCCCTCAGCCTCCGGGTCAGCAGCCTTTTCCCAGCGGAGGTGAGCGCGGCCGCGCCGGCTCAGCCAGTGGCGGAGGTGCTCAGCACAGCCACATGGCTGGCGGCTGCCGTGTCCAAGTGCTGCCGGTGTCTGGGGGAAGCTCTGCTTCCCTGGGAACCACATTCCACAAGGAGCATCACACGAGGCACCCAGACACCGGCAGCTGCAACAGTTTCACTGGGGCTGCTGGGGGCAGGCGTGAGACGCACTTCACCCGTCGGCCCTGGAAGCTGTACTGTGGGCTCAACAGGCATCTTCTCAGGCTCAGTGGCTGAGCATCGACCTATGAACCAGGAGGTCACAGTTCGATTCCCTGTCAGGGCACAGGCCCAGGTTGCAGGCTCGATCCCCAGTGTGGGGCGTGCAGGAGGCAGCTGATCAATATTTCTATCTCTACCCCCTCCCTCTCTCTAAAATCAATAAAAATATATATATTTTTAAAAAGTTGACTGGCATCCATGGACCCGGTCATCTGGTCCAGGACACCTTTATTCTTAAAAATTACGGAGGACTCCCAAGAGCTTCTGTTTATGAGGGTTATATCTATCAATATTTACCGCCCTGGAAATTAAACAGAAATTCTTCACATATTTACTTATTGACTTTATTTAAACATAAAATAAATTCATAACATGTTCCAATAATAACAAAACGTTTAATGCAAGTTAACTATTCCCCACAATAGTAAGTGAGAAGAGTGGCATAGTTTTACATTTTTGCAAAATCATCTTTAATGCCTGACTTCTCATATCTGCTTCTGGTCAACCTGTTCCAATATCTCCTTGGTCGAAATACATGACGAACATCGGGCCTCACACCGATACGTAGTTGGAAAGGGAAGAGTGTTTTAGAATATCCTCCGGGCGTTGCACGTATTCTGACTCCACATCATGACTCTAAGGAGTCGTTCCTTAGGGGCTCGTTGCAATTTGGGGTGTGAAGCCATACCAGAGAAGTTTCTGTTCTCTGTCACATGAAAATCCACTGGTGCATTTTGCATGATTTTGGAGCATCACATGTGGGTCATTTGGAAAATGATAGTTCATGGAATTATGCAGATCTTCTGAATGTTGACACGTCCGTCCTATTGTACAATCTCAAAAAAAAATCACGTTGATTAATATCACCGTCCATCTCATCAGAAAAACCTTTAACTATGAGTCAGCTGTCAAGTTCACAGCAGTGGACAGTGATGGACACGCCTGCTGGTCTCAGTCTGTTGATAGACTGGGGGACTGAATGCCTGGGGGACACTCAGCTGGGCCCACTCACCTGGCCCAGGTGCGTTTCCCACAAACATCTCCCCTTCCCAAACCCAAGTTACCACCGGACAGATCCTTGTGGTTATTAAGATCACAAGGTTCCCTTCATGAATAACCATTGGGAAACTTTGAAAAAAAAGTTTATTTCTCACAGGACATGCCAGGGGGCACACAGCAAGGTGAGAGAGAGCACTCCGGGCGGGGGCGGGGGCTGCTTTTATTGTGTCGAGGTGGGTCCTAGGCTTTTCTGGGCTCACTGTTTGGTAAAGTTAAAGCATAAGAGGAGTAATTAGAGTGAAGGAAGAGATACAAAAGACAAGTAACTAAAATGGTCAGTTATCAAAGTCAACCAATATCTCTTACAACAAAGGACCTGGTTGGAGGGAGTTGGCCCTTTGCCCAGTCCTGTGGCTGCTCTATGTCTATTCCAGACGCCGCCTCTAAGCCAGGCCTCTTTGAAAGGGGCCTCTGCAATCCGAGCTTAAGTCAGGCACTTGCTATAAAAGCCAAATGTCAGGGCTTTCACTCACACAATTTCCCCAAAATCCTAGTATTTGCTCAGAAGCTAAATGTTACCGTTGGCAACCAATGCTGTCCTTGTCTTCCTGAAGTGACAGTGTCCCCTTCTTAATGTGTAAGAAGATGCCTGCTGGCCCTGGCCAGGGACCTCGGTTGATTGGAGTATCGTTCCAATAGGCCAAGGTTGCTGTTTCGATCCCTGGTCAGGGCACATGCAAGAATCAACCAATGAGTGCATCAGTGAGAGCGACAACAAGTCAAGGTTTCTCTCTCTCTTTCTCTCTCTCTCCCTTTCACTCTCTAAAATAAATAAAATAAGTAGCCCTAGCTGGTTTGGCTCAGTGGATAGAGCGTCAGCCTGTGGACTCAAGGGTCACAGGTTCAATTCCAGTCAAGGGCACATACCCGGTTCTCGGGCTCCATCTCTAGTAGGGGGTGTGCAGGAGGCAGCCAATCAATGATTCTCTCTCATCATTGATGTTTCTATTTCTCTCTCCCTCTCCCTTCTTCTCTGAAGTCAATAAAAATATATGAAAATAAATAAAATCCTATATAATAAAGCAGTAATATGCCAATTGATCCTCATTCTGTCACGCCATCACAAGATGGCTGCGTCCACAGTGGAGGTGGGGAGGGGGACCTGAGGCTGCGCCCTCCCACCCGATGGGGCTTGACGGGGGACCTCAGGCTGCGCCCCCCCCCCCCACTCAGCAGGGCTTGATGGGGAACCTCAAGCTTCCCCCCCCACCCCGGTGCCGGGCCGGGGGACCTGAGGCCGTGCCCCCAGCCCAGTGGGGCTTGACAGGGACCTCAGGACACGCCCCCCACCTGTCTGGGCTTGACGGAGGTGGGGCTGGCCGGGTCTGGGTCTCACATGATTTCAAGGTGCATGCGGGTGGGTGGGGACTTGACTCTGGGTCCCGCGGCGCGCCCCAGATTCTGACAGGAGGAAGATTTTCATATACATTTTACTAATTTTCTTTCATCTCTGACACTTCTATTATAGAAAAAGGGCAAATAGCAATATTAAAATATTTCCTCTAATTAATTCCCTTTTAATGTGCATGGATTTCATGCACCAGGCCACTAGTAAGTAAATAAATAATAAAATTTTTAAAAAGAAAGGAAAGACAGCCTTCTAAGTAGCCAAGACTGAATGACTGCGGTTTATCTATCGGTCCAAGTAAAACTGTCAGGGCACATGCCCAGGTTGAGCTGGAAACTCAACCACCCAAGGACTTTTCCTTGAGGCAACTGTCATGTTTCATACTCAGCAGAAGCATTCTTCTCATTTTTTGTCACACGAAAGATAAAAAAAAGACCCATATTCAAGGATAGAGAATTAAGAAAAATAATAACTTACTCCTTGGTCAAAGACATTCTTTTTTTAAAATATATTTTTATTGATTTCTGAGAGGAAGGGAGAGGGAGAGAGAGATAGAAACATCGATGATGAGAGAGAATCTTTGATCGGCTGCCTCGAGCCCGCAACCCCGGCCTGTGCCGATTCCCGTGACCTCTGGCCGGTCAAAGACATTCTTGAGCAAATGACCTTTTCTGAACTGGTGGTGCGTGGCCTGAAGGACACAGGACCAGCACTTTGGGGCCCCGTCTGGATCTTCGCAGGTCGGCAGCCGTTTTACCGCTATTGCACGTATGTCATTGTGAACGTCCTCAGTGAAAAGGGCGAATAATGTCTCAGTGTATTGCACCAGCATCGACTCTCCAGGCCCGGAAAGGTTCTCCCGCTCTTCGGAACCGGAACCGCTGCTAGAGCACAAATCAGCCTTGGACATGGGCTGACATTAGGGCCTTGAACTTGTCATTGTATTTTCATGAGCCGGTTGCACCTTTAGAAGCAACCACCCTTCCTCTAGGGCCGCTCATAGTCCCCAAACCACAGCAAGTCCCTAGAGTCTAGAGTAGACCAAAGGAGAACATTCTTTTATGGGGGGAGGGGGGATTTCCGGGCTGTTGTAGTTGTAAACAGAGAATCTATTGGATGAAACTTGGAGTTGAAAGTGTCATGGCTTTCCATTGGCTGAGCTGGGGCAGTCTTTCACTGGCTGAGTAGTTGCCCATCGTCTTGCCCGGCTAGCAGGGTAGACGAGGGCTAGGCTGAGAGCTCCTGGATGGACCCTGCAACTCCATCTGTTTATTAATCTTCGCACCGTCAACAGCTCCTCCGTCCAGAGTAGCAAAGGCCCTGATTCGCTGCTCTGCTCCCGCAGGGCACGGGCGGCCGGTTTCCGACACCAGTGGGGGTTCCCAACACCAGTGGGGGTTCCCAACTTCCGGCCCAACAGGCCTGGAAACAAATCTACACTCTCTGTTACCTGCAACCCGCTTTCTCAGAGTAAACTGGCTCCTTTAAAGAGAAATGTTACCGATTGAAGGGTGTTGGCCGACCTGCCCCCCAGGCCATGGAAACCAGGGGCTGCTGCCCTAATTGCACGGGAAGAGCTGGAGGAGGGGTGGAGGGCGGGGGCAGAGGAGTCAGGCGGTCGGATGCAGCACAGGCTGGAGGGAGAGCCAAGCCCGCCCTCGGTGGGCTCCTTAACTGTCCCAATGCCCCAGGGCCCCCACAGAGGCCCGACAGTCCCCTGGGTGGGCAGAAATATGGGGCCCTGGCCTCCACTGCCCTCCCCCACCTGGGCCAGTTTAGGGTCTGACAGGGGTACAAGGAGGCTCTGGGGCCCGGGGACATGGGCAAAGGCGGCTGCTCCCACCCTGCACTGGGGAGGCTCCACAGGGGTGGCATCAGGATGGCCACTTTGGACCCAGAGGGGCAGCCCACCCAGCACTGCCCCTCCCCCAACTCTGGGGCTCATTCTTCTCCTCCCCCCGCCCCCCAGCCTCCTGACTGGCCTGCTCGCTGACCTGACCTCCGGGAGGCAGAGGCCCGTCCACCCTGAGGCATGCCCTCCATGGCCCCATCGCCCAGGTCTCATCGAGACTCAGCTCCCCCCTTCCTGCCTCGCCAGCCCCCACACACCCATGGAGCAACCCCAGGAGGGACCCACTCGACGTCCTGTACCTGCGCCTGCCCTGCCCGATCTCACCGGCTGGGAGGGCGGTGGAGAAGGGCAGCCACCCCTCCTCCCCGGTGCTGCCCAGCGATGGAGGGAGCAGGTCAGCTCGGAGTTTCCTGAGGGGAAAAGAGCTTGACCCTGTTCTCTCCTGAGGTCAGTGCCCAGCGGCTCTGGGCACACGGGGAGGGACAGTGGGTTTGGGCAGGACAGGGGGCTGGGCCGAGCACAGCCTGAGCCGGGCAGGAGGGCTGCAGCCAGCACCCCTGATGGCCACAACGAGAGGTCAGAGTGGAGGTGGACGTTCAAGAGGTGATGGAGTTTTTACCATTTCCCACTCAAAGAAACCAGGGCTCCTTGAACATAGTCCCGTACACCACAAGTTTGCGGGCTCCATTCCCAGTCAGGGCGCATACTGGGTTTTGGGTTTGATCCCCAGTCCGGGTGCTATGAGAGGCAACCGAATGATGTTTCTCTCTCACATCAATGTCTCTCTCTCTCTCTCTCTCTCTCTCTCTCTCTCTCTATATATATATATATATATATATATATATATATATATATATATACATAGAAACCAGGTCTGGGCAGCCTCTGTGTAAGCTGATAAATGTCCCCCCAAAACATGTCCACACCAAACCCTTGGAACTTGTGTGACCTTATTTGGGGAAAAAATCTTGCAGAGTCTGACTGGTGTGGCTCAGTGGTTGAGCATCCACCTGTGACCCAGAAGGTCATGGTTCAATTCCCAGTCGGGGCACATGCCTGGGTTGTGGGCTTGATCACCAGTAAGGGGTGAGCAGGAGGCAGCCAATCAATGATTCTCTCTCATCATTGATGTTTCTATCTCTCTATACCTCTCCCTTCTTCTCTGAAACCAATAAAAACATATATTTTAAAAATAAAATAAAGAATCTTGCAGACATGATTAAGGATCTTGAGGTCATCCTCGATTATGGGGTGTGGGGACTGAATGTCATGAGAAGTGTCTTTATAAGAGAGAGGCAGACACTGAGAAGAAGCCGTGTGAAGGGGGGCAGGATGAGGCCAGGGCCGGGGGATGCTGGCGGCCGTCTGAAGCTGGAAACAGCAAGAAGCCTCGTGGGAGCCTCCGGGGGAGCAGGCCCGGCCGACACCTTGGTCTCAGAGGTCTGGCTCCCAGAACTTAAGAGCATAAATGTGTTGCTTCAAGCCAAGAGGTTTGTGATAACTTGTTATGTCAGACACAGGAAGCTCACAATGTGGGAGTCTTGATGCAGCAGACAGACAGCTAGACATCCCCTGAGGCCATTGCTTGCGGTCGGGTCATGGGACCAGCGAGGATGGGGCTGTCTGAGCACTAGTAAGAATGATAATTCCAGCCCTGGCCGGTTTGGCTCAGTGGATAGAGCGTCGGCCTGTGGACTGAAGGATCCCGGGTTCAATTCCAGTCAAGAGTACATGCCTGGGTTGCGGGCTCAATCCCCAGTGTAAGAGGCAGCTGATCAGTGATTATCTCTCATCATTGATGTTTCTGTCTCCCTTTCCCTTCCTCTCTCTGAAATAAATAAAAATATTTAAAAAGTAACAATAATTCCATGACTTGCCCCAACTGGCATGGCTCAGTGATTGAGTGTCGACCTATGAACCAGGGGGTCACGATTCAATTCCCGGTCAGGGCACATGCCTGGGTTGCAGGCTGGATCCCCAGTGTGGGGCGTGCAGAAGGCATCCAATCCATGATTCTCTCTCATCATTTATGTTCCTATCTCTCTCTCCCTCTCCCTTCCTCTCTGAAATCAATAAAAAGACATATTTTTTTAAAATCCATGAACTGAAGCCTAAATATGCTGAAATCTGTTTGTTCTTAACACAGAAACGGACGACTTGACCACCGTTGGAAGATGTTGCAGACGGGTAAATTAAGAGAAAGATGAGCATGTACTTGCCTTTCCTACACGAACGGTAACCGGCAGCAGTAGGAGGGGCTTCTGGGTCCCCCCGGGTCCAAGGAGGATGGAGAAGGAGGGCGGGGTGCTATCCAGACCTCCGATGGGTTAAGGATGTTCTTAGATGACCCTGAACACAGCCTGTAAGGAGCACCCCACCACCTCCAAAGCACCCTTGCCCCCAACAAGCCTCACCCGGATCTGACCAGGCCTCTGCATTCATTTACCGAAAATAGTGAGGAATTCTTTCCTCCAGCCCCGGACAGAAGGAAACTCCCTGAGACAAATGAGCCACTTTCTTCAAAGAAATAAACTGCCAGGGGGAAGCCAGCCAAGCTGTGGTCTTGCGGGCAACTCGGGGGATAAAACCCCATGGAAGGGGGTGATGGCCGCGTCCGGATGGGGCTGCACCTGGGGCACCGGACGGGGGGGGGGGGGCTGGTGTGTGTATTCGTGGTTCATGTTTGTACCCTGTGCACTTGTTATGTGTTTCTGTAGTGTGTTCTTTAGCTATGAGGTGTTTCTTTCTTAAAAATATATTTTTATTGATGTCAGAGAGGAAGGGAGAGGGAGAGACAGAAACATCAATGATGAGAGAGCATCATAGATTGGCTGCATCCTGCCCGCCCCACACCGGGGATCGAGCCCACAGCCCGGGCATGAGCCCTGACCAGGCATTGAACCGTGACCTCCTGGTTCATGGGTTGATGCTCAACCACTGAGCCACACTGGCCGGGGAGGTGTTTCTTTTTATAAGACAACCAAGCCCAGAGGACTTGGTGACTGTTTTGAGAAAAGGGGGGGTGGCGACTAGGGTGACCCCAGGTTCTCAGTGGGGAGCTGGGAGGGTGACGGGCACAGCAGGACACATGTCCACGAGGCCGGGTCCTGCCCCTGCACGCAGGCCGCCCTGCACCCAACACACAGGGCTCAGTGAGGTCCAACTCCAGCTGCTTCTAGGTCTTTTTTTTTTTTTTAGTTTTCTTTTCTTTCTTCCTTTTTTTTTGTTAATCCTCACCCAAGGATATTTTTCCACTGATTTTTTTAGAGAGAGTGGAAGAGAGAGGGAAAGAAAGAGAGGAACATTGAAGTGAGAGAAACACATCGATGGGTTGCCTCCTGCAGGAGCCCTGACTAAGGCCCTTGACCAGGATCGAACCCGGGACCCTTCGGTCTGTGGGCCGATGCTCTATTCACTGAGCCAAACAGCTAGGGCTGCTTCTAGGTCTTTATTGCCACCGAACGAGAGGCCACGGGTGGGGAGCAAGGACGGCAGGCGGGTCCCCCAGGGGGGCTGGGGTGGGTTGTCCCCGTGCCCGACACCGGCTGCCCCCAGGGCACCCGGCCAGGCCTGAGCAGGGCGGGCGGCCGGTCACCAGCTCAGGACCCCGGGACAGTACTTGTCAATGAGGCCCTGGTAGTAGGGCCTCAGCTGGCCCACGTCCGGCAGGTCGGGACACTTGGTGTAGAGGTCAAACTTGCTGCAGCGAAGAGGGGACGGTGACTCAGGGGAGGCCCACAACCACCCCCCCGCCACCCCCCCCCCAGTCTCCGTGGGGTGGCTGTACTTGAACTCCTGCACCCACGGCAGCATGGCCAGGTCCTGCTCGCTGCACAGCTGCCGGTAGTCGCCCCCCGTGTGCCATGGGTAGAAGGAGTGGAACCGGATCATGTAGAAGGCCTGGGGACAGGAAGAGGCCACCCCCAGCGAGCGCCAGGCTGGGCGGGCGGGTCCGCGGGGTGGCCCCTCCCGACACCTACCTCGGGGGGCAGGGAGAAGCTGTTGAACTTCATCACCTGGTACATGTACTCTGTGGGAGAGAGGGGTCACCACCAGGCACCCAGAGGGGCGGCCCCTCCTGGGCAATGCCAGCCTGTCGCCAGCCTCACCATCGTGGCCCCAGGACATGAGGACGTTCTCCAGCCCACAGTGCGGCTGGTACATGCCGAGCTCCGAGCTGCAGGGAGAGAGGGAGGGTGAGGGGCTCAGAAGCGCCTGGGCCAGCCTGTGTGGCTCCGTGGTTGAGCGGCGACCTATGAACCAGGAGGTCACAGTTTCATTCCCAGTCAGGGCACAGGCCCGGGTTTGGGGCTCGATCCCCAGTGTGGGGCGTGCAGGAGGCAGCCGATCCGTGATTCTCTCTCATCATTGATGTTTCTATCTCTCTCCCGCTCCCTTCCTCTCTGACATCAATAAAAATATATTATATTTTTAAAAAGAAGATGAAGAAGCACCCAGTGGAGGACCAGCGGGGGTGGGGGGGCACCTGTATCGAGGATCCTGGAGGTCGGGGTTGTCCTGGAAGGTGGAGTCGTGGAAAACCACAGAGGCCTGGGGACGGCAGCCCACAGGGAAGGTGTCGCCGACGACCGCCCACTGGGGAGGGACAGGCAGCCACGGGTGGGCACGACTCGCTTGCCCGCCAAGTGGGTGTCCCAAGCCCAGAGCTAAGGCTGTCCCGGCCCTGCCCACGCGCCCCCCACCCCTGGCCTCACCTGGGGCTCCCCCGCCAGAGCCAGCACCTTCCCCAGGTCATGCAGGAGCCCCACCAGGTGGAACCAGTCTGGGAGGAGGAGGAACATGGGGTGGTGGGGTTCAGGGCAGGGGAGGGACAGGGGGTGGTGGGATCAGGGCAGGGGAGGGACAGGGGGTGGTGGGGTCAGGGCAGGGGAGGGACAGGGGGTGCCAGGTCAGGGCCTGCAGGGAAAGGGCACCCGGTCTGCCCTCCCAGCCCCAGAGGCAGTGCCTCCCCCACCACAGCCAGGGAGGGGCAGGTGGGGGCGCACCCTTGTCGGGGTGGGCCTGCCGGATGCCCTCGGCCGTCTGGAAGGCGTGGAAGGAGTTGGGGAAGTCCACGTCTGGGTCCGACTCGTCCACCAGCCCGTCCAGCATGTCCACGGCCTCCAGGACGGTCATTCTCTTGTAGGAGAAGCTCCTGAACTGGGCGTGCTGGCCCGGAAGGACCGAGTCAGCTGGCCCACGGGCCGGGCCGGGCCCATGCACTGGAGGCGGGGCAGGGGGGAGGGCATCCCACCCTCGGAGCTGCCACGGAGGGTCAGCCGGTACCTTCTTCCGGACAAAGTCCACCGTCTGGTGCGTGTGCATGAGCTTGTAGGTGGCGAAGACGCGGTCCAGGAGCGGGCCGGACTGCAAGCCAGAGGGTCAGCCAGGCGGCGGCCAACCCCTGCCCTTCACAGCCCGGGGTCCACTGCCCCCCCCCCCAGGGCTGGTCCCACAGGTGTGAAGGGGGCCTTACCCCAAGGGCCAAGTGTTGCCCTCCCCAGGGAAGGGCTGGGACGG
>NW_005871860.1:204101-212583 GCF_000147115.1 Myotis lucifugus
CCCCCGAGCACAGCGCCCGCAGCACACCCCTCTCCGGCCCTGGCGCCCGCGGCAGGCTTTTGTGAGTCCTAGTCTGCCGAGGGAATGTCAGCCGGGGGCCTGCTTCTGGGGAGACGCTGTGTAGGAGCCCAGACCCACTGACCGCCCTCCCAGACCTGGGCGCTGGGAGCCTGGGGGCGGGCAGCTGGCCCTTGCCTAGCGGGACCACAGAGGAGCAGAGAGCTGGCGGGCACCAGCAGGGAGGGGACACCGGGGAGTGGTCAGCAGGGCCCGTGGGCACTGGGCCTGGGGACTCACCACAGCCACCTTCATCCTGAGAGGGAGCAGAGCTGCAAGCGGGCAGGCGTCCCACAGGCCTGTGCCCTTATATATGCCCACGGGTTACATAAGCGGCCGGACACCACCCAGCCCCTTGGCCTCGGCCCTCGGTAATGAGTGACCATCCACCCTCCTCCTGGCCCAGCGAGTTGATGGGTCAGCACAGGAGCGGCCCGGCCCCTCCGGCCTGAGCTCCGGACTCCCTCCCGGACAAGTGGCCGCTTGGGGTGTCCCACAGGCTCCACACCCGGCCACACCGGCCCAGGGCCCTCCCCACAGGCCGATGGACCCCCGCCACCCCCATCCCTCAGGCACCTGGGATTCTGGGCAGGGCCTTGTTCCAGAAACACTTACTCTTCCCAGCTGGCGGGGCTCAGTGGTTGAGCATCGACCTATGAACCAGGAGGTCACGGTTCAATTCCTGGTCAGGGCACGTGCCTGGGTTTCGGGCTCCATCCCCAGTGTGGGGCGTGCAGGGAGGCAGCTGGTCAGTGATTCTCTCATCACTGATGTTTCTTTCTCTTTCTCCCTCTCCTCTCCTCTCTGAATTCAATAAAAAAATATATTTAAAAAAGAAGAAGGGGGGAGAGGTCAATGGGGAAAAAGGAGACATATGTAATACTTTAAACAATAAAGAATTTAAAAAAAAACACTCTAACACTTCTATTTATTTATTTAGTATATATTTTTATTGATTTCAGAGGGGAAGGGAGAGGGAGAGAGAGATAGAAACATCAATGTTGAGAGAATCATCGATTGGCTGCCTCCTACACGCCCCACACTGGGGATGGAGCCCGCAACCTCAGGCCTGTGCCCTGACCCGGAATCAACTGTGACCTCCTGGTTCATAGGTCGGTGCTCAACCACTGAGCCACACCAGCCGGGCTGTTCTGACACTTCAAATGGGAAGGAAGACGTCACTAGCTGGGCTCCCCCAGAACACAGCCAGGACAGCCAGGAGCAGAGGGCAGGGTGTTCCCACACGCAGACCCAGGGAAAGCCCCGCTGGAAACCACCTCTGCCCACGACGAGCAGGGAAAGGCCAAAGCAAGAGGCTGCCACTCACCAGAGGGGTGTGTGAAGCGACATGCACACAGGAGGCAGGTCGTGGGCGGCTGCAAGACCAGACGCATCCCTACCCGCTCGGCAGGGGCCAGAGCGCGATCCGGGGCCGGGGCGGGGAGTCCCGGTACCAGCACAGGAGTGCTCCCCGGTACAGAAATCACTGCACACGCGTGACCAGGGCCAGACAAGGGCCTGTTCCAGGGACCGGCCCACAGCGGGGGGCAGGGAGGTGCCAGCTGGTGTCGGAACCAGCACCAGCTGTGACCAGCCGCTGTGGGGTCTGCAGCAGCCTCCCCCGATCTGGCCCAGTCTCTCCTGGGGGAGGAGGGCGGAGGGTCCGTGGAAGGAAGATGCCGAGAGCGAGGGGAGACACCAAGCATCGGGGGTTCTTGCTAAACTGACAGGACAGGATTCTTGCTGAAGGCAGGGCAGGGTGCTGAGACGTCAGGGTGGGGCCGCTGCGAGTACCAGGCGAGGCCACGGGAGGGAGGGAGGGCGGGCGGCTGAGAGAAGCCCAGCTGAAGTCTGGTGAAGGTGGAAGGTGGGTCTCTGTCTGGCTCTTAGGGTGAGAGGTTCTGTTTCGAGTCCGGGCAGAGATGAATTCCAGCGGCACTGGGCCAGGTCTGGTACCTGCAGACACGGCAGGGTCCAAACGCACAAATGCACCTGCCTGGCACGGACGCTCTCCAAAGAAGAGGCAGACACAGCAAAACGGGTCAAGCCGGCCGGCGTGGCTCCGTGGCTGAGCGTTGACCCCTGCCCCAGGAGGTCAGGGTTCGATGCCCGGTCAGGGCACAGGCCCGGGTTGCTGGCTCGATCCCCAGTGTGGGGCGTGCAGGAGGCAGCCGACCCAGGATTCTCTCTCATCATTGATGTTTCCATCTCTCGCTCTCTCTCTCCCTCTCTCTCCCCCTTCCTCTCTGAAATAAAAAATACATATATTAAAAAAGAAAAAGAAATACGACTGAGTTCTTGCTGCTCAAATGTGGCCTGAGGCTCCAGAAACAAAACCACTTCCCGCTTCTGTGGGACATGATCCACGGGGATGAGCCTGGAGACCAGGGGGGAACGCGGGCGGGACACGCCCCAGAGAGCCCCCCCGCCCCCGACAACGGAGCCAACGAGGCTGCTTTCTGAGGACGGACCAGGCAGCTCCCAAAGAAAGACCTTGATGACAAGGGGGGATGTGAACAAAACCGTAAATGGAGCCGGAGGCGCTGCCTGGCACCTGACACCTCAGATCGCTGGATGTGAAAACGGGGGCACAGGAACCTTTGCACGGGGCCCAGAGCAGCCTGTGTCCCAGAGAACTGTGTGCAGAGACGACGACAAAGCAGGTGTCACGACCCCTGGGCGGACGGCGGCAGGACTGGAAATGAAACATCGGAGGGAGTCAGCGTCGCTCTGCCAAGCCGTCGGCACCGACAGCAACGCCTTCCTTCTGCGGACGTCACGGTCCCTGCCCCCTCGTGAGCACCCCTCGCGTGGGCTCCTGAGCAGAGCACGGTCTGGGCTTCTGCCAGAATCAGTGACTCGGGAATAGCTTTTTAAAAAATCTCAAATAAACGCTCGTCTCTCACGTTGAAAGGCCTTTTCTTTTTTAGGTGAACAAGAGGTTTGGCTAAAGCAGGGGCTGCCAGAAGGCCGTGGGGAGGGGGCTGGGGAGCTGGGGTGCTGCCTCCGGGCCTCCAAGAGGGGGTGCGAGGTCGGTGGCCGGGGCACGGCCTGGAGCTCAGGGGCCGGGGGACACCAGGTGTGATGCTTTGACCACGGCAGGTGACCTCGTGATGCGGCACAGCCAAGCGTTAAGGTCAACAGTCCGTCCCGCCTCAAAGAGCAGCCGCCCAAGGCTCGGGGGAGGGCCTCGGCCGGGACACCAAGGTGCTGCCCCGGGGCCTGGCAGCCTGGTTACCACGAGGGGGTGCACTGCGGGGGACATTCGTGTGCAGGACCGGGCCACAGGCAGGCCAGGACTTTGCCCGCACTCTGCCCTCCTCGTTCCCGGCCCCTCTCCTACGCCCTCCCTGCCTGCCTGCCTCGCCGACACCCCTCGGTGACCACAGGCACTGGCTCTGAGGCCGGCCCATGAGTTCCCGCCTCTCTCAGCTGCTTTGGGGCGGCCTCTGCACTCTCTCTGGGTTTTTTGTTGTTGTTGTTTATTTTTTGAATATATTTTTATTGATTTCAGAGAGGAAGGGAGCGGGAGAGAGAGAAACATCAATGATGAGAGAGAATCATTGATTGGCTGCCTCCTGCACGCCCCCTACTGGGGATCAAGCCCACAACAGGGCATGTGCCCTTGACTGGAATCAAACCTGGGACCCTTCAGTCCACAGGCGGACGCTCTATCCACTGAGCCACACCAGCCAGGGCCTGACTGTGGTTTTACCCTGACCTCTGTGGCTGCAGTATCTGCCCATAGAGTTGGGATCATGATTGTGGCCCCCTCACAGGGTGACTGAAGGGGCGACAGGGGCAAATATGGGCAAATTCAGTGCCGTGTGAGTGTTTGCTAAATACAAGAAACCACCTTCCTGGACCCCGGGTCGTGCCCCTGTGACGTGGGGTGTCAGGACTTCGGGCCACTGACAGGCTCTGAGTCACAACGTGTAAGGAGCTCCATGCACGCTGCTGTGCGCTGTACCCCTCCCAGGGCCCTGACAAGCTGGGGACACAGGTCCCAGGGAGTCCCCACAGTAGGCAGGGTGGGGGTCAGGGAGCCTGGGGTGCCTGTGGAGCCCCCTCTCTTGTGTGCCATCCCCACCCCCGGGAGGTGGTGGTGGCTCCGAGTCCATGGAGCTGTGGGGCTGGGGGTCTTGTCCACAAGCCGGCCTGCCTGGCCCTGGGACATGGGAAGGGTGTCTGTCTGCTCTGTCCCAGAACACCGTGTGGCTCTATTTTTAAATATATTTTTATTATTGATTTCAGAGAGGAAGGGAGAGAGAGAAGCATCACTGATGAGAGAGAAGCATTGATTGGCTGCCTCCTGCACGCCACACACTGGGGATCGAGCACACAACCCGGGCCTGTGCCCTGACTGGGAATTGAACCATCACCTCCTGGTTCCTAGGTCGATGCTCAACCACTGAGCCACGCCGGCCGGGCTAAAGCCAGGATTTAATCTGACGACGGGCCCAGCAGGGAGAGGGTTCCGGCGGGCCCGGAGGTGGTGGCCCTGCGTGCTCAGGACTGACTTCTGCTCCGTGACCTTGAGCAGACCTCTTCCCTCTGAAGCCCTTTCCCGCGTGGGATGCTGCCGGCCACCTCAGCGTCACACTTGTCCCCTGAGCATGCGCGCTCCTGCGTGCACAGACCCCGGGCCATACGGACTCTGCCTGCGGACCTGCCTGGGGCCACACATGTGCATGGTTTGCGGGTCCAAAGCAGTTCCAGGTAGCTCGCTGCAGCCCCTGGTGGGTGGGTTGGGGAGGGGGAGGTCTCTGCTGTCTGCGGGAGCCCAGGGGGCTGGACTGGGGCTGGGCTGAGCTGCCGCTCTGGGGTTGGGGTGCAGCATCTGGCTAGGGCATGGCCTGCCCCACCTCAGCCATAGCTGTGGGGGCTGCTGGGGTCCATGGGGGCTGGGTCCCGGGGGCCGGCCGATGCCACCAGCTGCCACAGGCGGTGGCTGAGGTTCTGCACCTGGCAGGTGCTCAGCACACAGCCCACCCGCAGGAGCTGGGCTCTGGGCCTTGGGGGGCCCAAGTGTCGACGGGGACCACCCCGGAGAGGCTGACCCGCGGCAGGGGGCAGACTGGCGCCCCTCTGTGGCTGCAGGGCCTGGGGCGGCTTGTGGATCACAGGCCGGGGTGCAGGGTGCTGGGGCTGCAGGCCGCTGGCAAGGGTCCTGGCTGGAGGCGCCCTGCAGGGGAGATGGAGGAAGTAAACGCGACAACCCAGCCGTTCAGGGACCCCGCTTTCTGCCTGGAGAATGCCAGGGGGAGCCCCAGGTGCTCCTGGGGCTCAGGGCTTGGGTTCTGGCTACCCAGCCACTCAGTAGCCCAGGTCCCTGCCCCATTCACCCGCGCCTCCTGGGAAAAGGGCACCCCTGGCTTCTGAGGGTCACTGTGCTCAGGGCCAGTGGCTCCCCCTCAGCCCTTCCTGCGGAGGCCTGGGGACCCTCCAGCCCCTGGTGCCCTGGCCGACCTCTCTGTTGGGGAGGGCTCTCGGCCTGGGGGAAGGAGGGGAGCCCTGGGAGGGAGGCAAAGAAAGAGGGGGTCTTGCACTGACCAGGCTTTGCTGAAGGCTGGGGGCTGGCCCTTGATTCTGAGGGTAAGCCCTAGGAGCAGGGGGTTTCCCCAACGTGGGGGGGGTGCTGGGGAGGGGGCTGGGCAGAGGGGCCTCCCAGGTGTTCTGATTTCTGCAGCTTCGGCCAGGGGATGGGCTGGTCTGCGCCCCACTCACCTGGGCCGGGCGGGCTGCCGGCTTCCGCCCTGGCCGAGGGGCAGCGCGCCTGGGAGCTGCAGGTAGAGGAGGCTGAGGCATCCGAGGGTGACGGGCAGGAGCCGGGCCATGGCGGCGGGTGGCAGGTGGCGGGTGGCGGGAGGCGAGCAGGCAGGTGCGGGGAGTGGAGGGCTGCAGCCACCCTTCCCGGGGAGCCTCCGTGTGGGGGGGTGGCTGGCACCTGCGACCAGCAGTGAGTGGGTCCTGCTTAGGACGGAGCCCGGGCACCTCCGGACCCAAATAGTCTCCCCAGGAGTGGACAGGGCAGGCGGGGCGGGGCGCCCTCCCCAGCCCCCCACCCCCCCTTCCGCCGGCTCCCCAGCCTCCCCAGCCTCCCAGGCAGAAAGAGCGGGTGCTGGAGGGGTGTGGTCCACAGGGCTGGTTCCCACCCACCACCTCTTCGGGGGGGGGGGGCCGGGGGTCCCAGCCACAAATGTCGGGGCGGAGGCACAGAGGCTGGGCACTCGGTTCCCCACGGAGATGAGTGCAAAACCCCTCAGCCCAGCAGCTGGCTTCCTAAGAGCCTGCACCCTGTCCCCTCACGGCTGAAGGACTAAAGGATGTCTGTGAGCAATTTAAAAAAGGAGAGGGTGAGGTCCCCACTGCCCCCCCCCCCCGCGGGCTCCTGCACCGCCCGGGTGGGCACCCCACTCCTGACTCTGGCTCACCAGGCCTGTGTGAGCGTCACCTGAGTACACAGGCACGAGCAGCTGAAAACACTTGTCCGCACAGCGCGCCCCCCACCTTCCCACTGCTGGCCCTGCTCCCATGTCAGGTGTTCTGCGGCTGACTTCATGGATCCTTTTCTCATTTTAAAAAATATATATATATTTTATTGATTTTTTACAGAGAGGAAGGGAGAGAGATAGAGAGTTAGAAACATCGATGAGAGAGAAACATTGATCAGCTGCTTCCTGCACACTCCCCACTGGGGATGTGCCCGCAACCAAGGCACATGCCCTTGACCGGAATCGAACCTGGGACCTTTGAGTCTGCAGGCCGACGCTCTATCTACTGAGCCAAACCGGTTAGGGCTCTTTCTTTTTCTTTTTTAAAAAAAATGCAGTGAGTTATTATAGATATCTTAAATTCCCAAAAGCTATACAGTATCTCTGTTCCCAGAGTTCTGTGTGGGAATCTGAAGGCTGGCCAGTGGTAAATTATGTCCAATGAGACAACACCAGACCAGTGCTAGGATCCCATCCTCCTCTTTGGCTGCATGATGTTTGTGTGGATAGCAGGATCCTTTATTTTTTATTTTTATTTTTAAATATATGTTTATTGATTTCATAGAGGAAGGGAGAGGGAGAGTTAGAAACATCAATGATGAGAGAGAATCATGGATCGGCTGCCTCCTGCATGCCCCCTACTGGGGATCAAGCCTGAAACCCAGGCATGTGCCCTGACCAGGAATTGAACCGTGACCTCCTGGTTCATAAGATCGACGCTCCACCACTGAGCCACACTGGCTGGGCCCATCGCCCTTTCTTGGATGATTGAGCACCTCTGAGTCTACCCCTCTCTCCTCATCCTTCGGACCCTCCCAGTCTCTTCCCCTCGGTCGGTCAGGCTCCTGTGAATGACCTGCCCCCTCCATGCCTCCTGCTGAGCACACCCTGGGAGCTCAGTGAACATGTGCTGCATGAAGGAGCCCACAAGTGTTGAGCAGGTGCCACAGCGAAGAGCTCGGTTTGTACCCTGAGGAAGGTCGGGAGCATCGGTAACCCCATTGCTATTTGTTGACTTTTACAGAGTGGTGAGCGGGGAGAGTGGTGCCGTCACATGTGCTGCAGACAAGTGGAGTTCAGCAGGGAGGTGGGGGCTGCGGGCGGGGAGGGGGGGCAGAGTGGACGGGTCAGAGAGGAACTGAGCCAGGCAGGGAGTCCCTGGAGAGAATGGAAGGTTAGCTGCCTGGGCCCGTCCTGGCAGAGGCGTCTCACAGGCCTGGGGCTGCAGAGGGGCAGACGGGGAGAGACAGTGCTGGGAGTTACAGAGCTGGCCAGGCTGGGGCGGGTGGGCGTGTGAGCATCGCTAAGGAGCGTGCGGAGAGGACAGAACGTGACATGCTGGCTGTGAAGGGACAGGCAGGGAAGGGGGTGCGGAGGACCCAGGGACATGATTCTGCACCAGCTTCTCCTCACCAGCCCCCCCCCCCAACTCCTCGCCTCAATCTGTCCTCCACACGGCTGCCAGATCGTCCTTCCAAACCACAAGTGTGATCGATCATATTACTCCCCCCACCAATGAGAGCAATTCCCTGTCTCCACCAGGTGCTTTAAAAAAATGTTTTCATTGATTTCAGAGAGAGAGGAAGGGAGAGGGAGAGAGAGAAAAAAGCATCGATGGAGAAACATCAATCTGCTGCCTCTTGCACACCCCCTGCCAAGGATCAAGCCTGCAACCTGGGCATGCACCCTGGCTGGGAATCAACCACGACTCTCGGTGCTCCGTGCACGGGACAGTGCCCACCTAGCTGAGTCACGCTGCCAGGACACATAGAAATGGGAGGTGCAGGTGAGTCTCAGTGAGGTGTGGGCCAGGGCTCACTGCATTCTTCGTCAGGACACTCGCTGCCACCATGGGCCCAGGGTCCCATCTCCCCGAAAGCCCACAGACGGGGCGCCTCCTGGCCGCAGGCTGCTTATTTTGCCCTGGATTA
>NW_005871861.1:0-76684 GCF_000147115.1 Myotis lucifugus
ATACTCTCAAGAATAAAAATAAATTTAAAAAAAGAAACATTTGCCCTGACTGGTTTGGCTCAGTGAATAGAGTGTCGGCCTGCGGACTGAAGGTCCCAGGTTTGATTCTGGTCGAGGGCATGTGCCTTGGTTGCGGGTACATCCCCAGTAGGGATTGTGCAGGGACCAGCTGATCAATGTTTCTCTCTCATTGATGTTTCTAACTCTCTATCCCTCTCCCCTCCTCTCTATAAAATATCAATAAAATATATTTTAAAAAATTAATAAAAAAGAAACATTTGAAGAAGGAAAAAAATATCTAGAAGGAAAAGTTACATAATTTACCTGACAATGTAAAATATTTTGAAAAGTCAAAACAAACATGAACATATCATGAAGTCATATGCAAAAACACTTGATATTTTAATATTAGAAAACACACCTTAAAGGTATTGAAAGCTGGTGACAAACGACTTCAAGCCCCTGAAGATTTCACACTCTTCTGCTGTTAAGGACACTTGAGGAAGAGGAGGAAGAGGGGGAGGAGGAGCTTAAGAGCCTCTGCAGTATTATATCCTTAATAGGGGTATTATATGTTGTCTGAGAGTTTCACCAGTTGTTATGTAAATTTCAGTCCATCATAACTTAAGCAAAACAATGTTTTGCAAGTTAGTCTTAGCTCATAAGCCTGGAGTAGAGCAAGTTAGACTTTCATTTAAAATTGAAAAAGAATATAGTATAAAGAGACATGTTTCTTTAAGCAGACTACTGAATCTGATATTCCAGACATTGGTAAAAGCTAGCATAACAGCTGCCATTGCATTCTGACTAAGCTGAAGGGATGCAGCATTACCCAGAGGCGTGCTTGATGGTAAAGTTTACGAAGGGTAAACAGCGAGAGCTAGTTCAAGGTCTTAGGGAATCCACACACTTGGACTTCAATTATTTCTCTAGTATTACTAATTTTGTGAAAATAACATTAGATATTTACTTTCTTCCTCATGTGAACTTGAAATATTAAAACTGCTAGATTAGCCAACTAATAAACGTTAAGCAGAACTTGGATTTTAGCTGAAATACATGACTGTGGTTCTGAAAGGGGGCAGCAATAGAATGTTGGGAACCAGCTAGTATTGTAAGAAATAGTAATCATGCTCTGTTAGCCATGAGTGTTTTATTCTGATTAAAGAAGGCACATTCTACCCTGGCTGGAGCTGACCTGGAGATGCAGCCCTTCCTCCCCATTTAGAGATGCCTATTACATTTAAAGATAAACAAAGATTTGTGACAGAAACCAGAATCGCCAGCCCTTTGAAGATCCCAGCCTTTTTTTGCATACCTGCAGGCCTTTGTAAATCTCCATCCTGCTTCCCTGTTAATTTTGGCACTCCCTTTGGCTATTTCCCTATGTAACCCCAGCTCTTGCATATCACTAAGCTCTTTGAAGACCCCCTAGTCCTTTTGCATATCTGTAAACTACCTTTTGCTATATAAGCAGCTGGCTTATGGTGGGCTGCAGAGCAGATTTTTATGGATAACCTGCTGCTCTCCCATTCTGCCAGCAATATTGGAATAAATGATCAAATATGATTCAAACCTGTCTCTGCTTAATTGGCACATGTAGTGACAGGCAGCATGAACCTATTGTTTGTCCGGTTACAACAGGAGATACAATGGGTCCAAGGATATCTATCACTACTTGAGCCAAATGAAACCATATATTTATTATTGAAAGAGATATAGGAGCATTTATTTCAATCATGCTAGCAGTATGGAGAGAGCAGTCGCTCACCCTGGAAATTCTGCTCTAACATTTAATTTTAAACAAACTCTTACATAGAGTTAGTGGGTGGGGAAAAATCTAAAGCTAGTGAATTCCCAGAGTCTGCCTTCTTTCATTGTCCTTGCAAAGATTAGCCCTGGAATGCTCTCTCCCTTCAGATAGGTTCCATCCTTGATGTGGGCTCCAGGATACCTTGTCTCCAGGGCCTGATCTCCTTGTAACATGTCTGTCTGTGTCCCAGAGTTTGTAAGAAAACCTCTTGTCTATATTTAGTAGGTGAATAATCATTAGACAACTGTGGTCCTATTCTTACTACATGTCTCATTTAGTATTATCATCCCATATCTGTGAAATTAGTTTTATATGGAAGGTGTCTTGTTGTTGAACTGTATTTGTCCTGTCCTGTTGTATTTTCCCCGTAGGGATTTTTTGACTCTGAATTCTTTCAAGGAAAAGGGGCATAGGGTCTCTTCTGTAGCTGTCAATTTTTTAACTGAGTTGTGTTTTTTATGTTGAGTTGTATGAGTTATTTCTGTAGTTTGCATGAACCCCTTACCAGCTGTATCATTTGCAAATATCTTCTTGCATTTAGTAGGTTGCTTTTTTGTCTTGTTGGTATTTTTGTTTTTGCTGTTGTTGTTTTGTGCTGTGCAAAGCTTTTTGGTTTGATTTAGTCCCATTTATTCTTTAAAACCTTTATTGTTGAAAGTATTACATATGTCCCATTTTTTCCCCACTGACCCCTTCTAGTCTGCCCCTGTCCCCTAGCCCAGGCCTCCAACCAACCCCCTATTTTCTGTGTCGATGAGTTTCCGCATCTATGCATACAAGTTTCATTGGTTGATCTCTTCTCACCTGCCCACCCTCCTCGGCTAGAAGAATGTATATTTTTGTTTTGATGTCTGGCCAATTTTATCTTAAAGTCAGTGATTTACAAACAAATCTCATTTGTAGCTTATCATCCTATGCTATGAGAATGACATATTGCAAACACGGGCAAGTATGTAGCATGTTTTGGAGGTGCTCATCCTGCTATTATATATTATTTGGTCTCTCAAGGACCTTATATAAAATAATTAAAGGAGGCATTTTCAGGAATATATCATACTATATTCTTCAAAAATCCTTAAATAAAGTAAATGAACAATGAATTTATAACAGCCTCTCAAATAATTGAATAACCTATTTTTAAAAAATTACATGCAACTATGATTTTTTGTTGTTGTTCAGAAAATCTAAAACTACCTGCACCTGACACTAACAGAAAACCACAGACTTCTACTCAAAGAGTCATTTTCAGACCAGGACCTGCAGCATCATATCACACGGGTGATTGTGTGATTCTCAGCATCTCAAGTCCACCGGGACCTGATAATTCAGATTCTGCATTTGAACTAGACTCCTGGGTGACTCGTATGCACAGTGAAGTTGGAGAAGTGCTTGTCTGGACTAGGTGTTGTCACCTTTTCATGCTGTCAATTGAGGCAGGATAATTATGTGTTGGGTATTGTTGGTGTCCAGCAGCATCCTTCAGACATTGCCAAATAGCCCCTGAGGCACAGTCATCTTCAGTTGAGAACCACTGCCCCACAGTGAATGCTAGAGGCATCTTGACAGGATTCCATTCAAAACCCTATCTCTTATTAGTTTTACCTCTGAGAAGATCAGTAACCTCATTTGAGCCCTATTCATGCAATGGGGGATAGAGAATGAACTTTTCTAAAAATTAAATCAGACAATTGTAATAAAATGCTTAGCTCAAGTCATGTGGCATAACAATATCTATGTAAATCTCTTATTATTTTTAAAATATGTTTTTATTGATTTTTTTCAGAGAGAGAGAGAGAGAGAGAGAGAGAGAGAGAGACAGAGAGAGAGAGAAACATTGATGATAGAGAAACACCGATTGCTTGTTTTCTGTATGCCCTCTACTGGGGATCAATGCCACAACTGGGACATATGCCCAGACAGGAATCAAACCAGCATCTTCTCAGTGCTCTGGATCATGCTCAACTAACTGAGCTGAAGGGGAACATAAGACTTTTTTTTTTTTCGGGGAGGCGGGGTCATGGCTAGGAATCTGAATCTGTACCAGTAACCTGCCTTCTAATGCATACTCTTGCTAGACGATAATTAACTCCATTTGTGAAAGAATGCAGGAGACTAGCAGCCTGACTCTCTACCTAGTTAATCAGTATCCCTAACGCACATTCCTGTTAGCTCATAATCAAGTCACTGCCCCTTCCTTAATTATCTGGTCTTGCAAGACCTATTTAACTAAATACTCTCAATTTACAAGGGCCACAAACCAAGGACATAACAGCTTAACTAGAGGTCACTGGCACCATCCAGGATAGACATTAGATACAATCTAAATTAACCTTGATAACTGACTCAGGAGGGGCTGTGAAAGTCACCACAGAAGCTTGGGAGTTAGGAAACAAAGAAACTCAGAAATATATAAGGAGAAAATCTCATTGTCTAAGTTGTTTAGGATCTGGATCTTTGAGTCCCCTGAACCGTCAACTTTGCATTGAATAAAGGCTTACTTTCCTGACCCTCTGAGTGTTCAACTGTCCCTTCTTCCACTCGAATTCCACAAGCCATGCTGGCCTTGGTAATGATTACATCACGAGGTACTAAATGACAGCTCTTAACATGTGATATAAATATAAAATCCCTAATGATTTTGACAAATGTGTCAGGAAGCCAAAGAATGTGGAGCCCTGGATTGCATACTAAAGGAGCACTGTTCTGCCCTGTTGAAGAGGAGAATAGCAATTTTCCAGAGATATCAGGTCAGTGATCCACCCCAATCAGACATTGAAGAAAATGTGAAGTCAGCGATGGGATAGGGTTGTAGAAAGCCTGTGAGGTTAAGACAAGGAATTATAAAAACTGAATTAACGACTTCCAACCTGGCCTTTTAGGATCAGAGAATCATTAGGAAAAATTTCCTTTGTTTTTCCAGATGCCCAGAGTGAAATCATGTGCTTAGATGTTGGAAAAACATGAGAGAAATGTGCCTGATAAGCTGTAAATATCCCCCCTCCCGCCCCCGCAGTCCTCATCAGCCTATGAAACGCTGGGCAACAGGGAATGGCTGTTGGTTTTGATTTCTAAACTGGCTCTGAAATGGATGCTTCACTCCTTCCTGCTGTCTCCTGTGGGGCAGAGCTTCAGTTTCCATCCTCAACCATCCAGGGAGCAATTCAGACTTCCACAAGGAGACCTTCCTCTCAGAGACCCAATGACTCTGGGAGGCCAGTAGGTACATCAGGAGAGGGTCGGAGAGGATGGAACCTGTAAGCTTTTACATGAGTCACCTGGGAGCACAAACAGCCTAGCCCAGAGACAAGACATCACTCTGTCTGCATTCTTGGTTAAGTAACAATTTGTAATTTATTGAACACATTAAGAAAGATGTGCTTGATTAATTTGCACTAGAAGGGCCATAGTTGACAATTGAAGGATATGCATATACAGTGGGGCCTTGACTTATGAGTGTCCCGACTAACGAGTTTCTTCAGATACCAGCTGTCTCTCAGCTGATTTTTTGCATTGAGTTGATAGAGTAATTTGAGTTAACCAGCTCCTTAACGAGCTCCTTAACGAGTTCGGTCTCAGAACAAAATAAACTGGTAAGTCAAGGCCCCACTGTATAGTTGAATGACACTGTAGAATGAGGAATGCATAAAGTGATAGCAGTAAAATGAAAATGTATCTGAGATTTGTTTTTCAGGGAGGAGGTAATTGGGTATTAGGTGGGAAGAACAGTGCAGTGGATGGGGAGTGTTTGCATTAAATTTCTTTTTTTTTAAATTAAATCTTTATTGTTCAGATTATTACAGTTGTTCCTCTTTTTTCCCCCCATAGCTCCCCTCCACTCGGTTTCCCCCCCTCCCTCTGCCCTTACCGCCCCCACTGTCCTCATCCATAGGTGTACAATATTTGTCCAGTCTCTTCCCACACCCCCTAACACCCCTTTCCCCCTGAGAATAGTCAGTCCACTCCCTTTCTATGCCCCTGATTCTATAATATTCACCATTTTATCTGTTCATCAGAATATTAATTCACTTGATTTTTAGATTCACCTGTTGATAGATGTGTATTTGTTGTTCATAATTTGTATTTTAACTTTTTCTTCTTCTTCCTCTTCTTAAATGATACCTTTCAGCATTTCATATAATACTGGTTTGGTGGTGATGAACTCCTTGAGCTTTTTCTTATCTGTGAAGCTCTTTATCTGACCTTCAATTCTGAGTGATAGCTTTGCTGGGTAAAGTAATCTAGGTTGTAGGTTCTTGCTATTCATCACTTTGAATATTTCCTTTTTTTTAAAATATATTTTATTGATTTTTTACAGAGAGGAAGGGAGACAGATAGAGAGTTAGGAACATCAATGGGAGAGAAACATTGATCAGCCGGCTCCTGCACATCTCCCACTGGGGATGTGCCCGCAACCCAGGTACATACCCTTGACCAGAATCGAACCCGGGACCCTTCAGTCCGCAGGCCGACGCTCTATCCACTGAGCCAAACCGGTTTTGGCCACTTTGAATATTTCTTACCACTCCCTTCTCACCTGCATAGTTTCTGTTGAGAAATCAGCAGACAATCGTATGGGTACTCCCTTGTAGGTAACTGACTTTCTTTCTCTTGCTGCTTTTAACACATTGTGTACCGCATAGAAATCTCTAAGACATACACCAGGGACCAGACGTTTTTGGGCAAACTGCACGTTATTTAAATCATCATAATGCACTTTAGGTGTTGTTTTTCAATAATTATAACATTTTTATTTACAAGAACAATTAAATAATTAAAGTTCCTAGTACTTTTTTAATGTATGGTATTGCGTAAAACATTTTCCTCTATGAAGAGGGACTAAACAAAATTTACATAAGTATCTAGATTGGCTCCTTTTTCCATGGGCATGAAAAACAAGAACACTTGTGAGCGGTCCTTAACAGATGGCACGCGAAACACGAGAAAACTCCTGAGCGGTATGAAATGTGTTAAGATTCTCAATTTGTCATTTGCTCTTGGCATTTTAATTATGATGTGTCTTGGTGTGTTCGTCTTTGGATTCCTTTTGTTTGGGGATCTCTGGGCTTCCTGGACTTGTAAGTCTATTTCTTTCACCAGGTAGGGGAAGTTTTTTGTCATTGTTTCTTCAAATAGGTTTTCATTATCTTGCTATCTCCTTTCTTCTGGCACCCCCATAATTTGGATGTTGGAAGTTGTCCCAGAGGTTCCTTACACTATTGTTGGGGTCCAACCCCAGCAGGTCCAGGAGTTCCCAAAGCTGTGGAGGGGGCGGCGAAGAAGGAATGACACGGAGACAGCGTTCAGTTAATCAGCAGCCTAGCCAGGTTCTAGCCAGGATCTGCTATATTAATTTTTTTGTAACTGGTAGCCAAGGCACATGGACATAGCAATGTGTATTGCACAGGTAGGGCTAGGGGAGGCAGAAATTTGGAAAGAAAAATTAAAATATGGAGAAGTGGGCAGTGGTGATTCTCAACACATGGCATGTTGACTTGCTTCAAAGATGATGGTTGGATGGATGGACAGATGGAACAAGCCACACAAAAAGTTATTTGTGACTGAGTCGTGTTGTTCTAAAGAACAGGGTAATAGAAAAAGATGGCAAAGAAATTGTTAGTACTCCAGATGTGTGCCTCAATTTTTAATTCTTTGCATACACCTTCATATTTATGCCATTTCCATATGCTATCCACACTAACATTTTCTCAATTCAGGTATCTACTGCTTAATGTCAGTTATTCCTGAAAAGCAGATGCACACGAAAAGGTCCATTTTGACTCAATAGTCCATTATTTTAAATTAGAGGCCTGTTGCACGAATTCGTGCACCAGTTGGGATCCCTTGACCTAGCTTGTGGGATTGGGCTGAAACAAGCTCTCCTACATCCCCCAAGGGGTCCTGGATTGTGAGAGGGTGCCGGCCAGGCTGAGGGTCCCCACCAGAGCAGTATCAGGACTGGGGAGAGCTGCGAGAGGTTGGCCAGCTGGGGAGGAACTGTGGGAGGGCTCCAGGGCATTTCCAGCCCATGTTGCCCAGTCTGGATCAGCCTGACCTCAGCAGCAAGCTAACCTACTGGTCAGAGCGTCTGCCCCCTGGTGGTCAGTGCACGTCACAGCGAACAGTTGAGTGACCTTAGCATATCATTAGCATATTATGCTTTGATTGGTTGAATGGCAGACCAGACACTTAGCATATTAGGCTTTCATTATATAGGATGGGAAAGATTGTATTATAACTCTCCACCAATTTCCTGAAGTATAGCTAAAACCAATTAAAGATTTATGTGTCAGTAATAAAATACCATGTTAGGATATAAAATACTTATAACATTGCTTCCTTTTGACAGCCAAATGAACATAGTTGCTAACACTATTTTGGTAAGAAGTCATATTTCTACTCCATTGGTCACATTTCCAAGATGTTCTTTTTACTCCCTCAACTTTTGGAGGACTGACTCATTGTAGAAAATAACCTTTGCTTTTGGCAAAATGTAGAAAGTCCCAAGGAAACAAGTTCAGGACGAACCCACTGTAGTAGGAAATGACTGACATTGAGTGTGATGTTATGATGACCTCTCTTATCTGACACACACACACTTTACTTTGTTTTCACTTGGGGCACTTTTTCTACACATTGTTTTATTTGAAATCATGTATTTAGTTTGAGATATAAACTTTTCCTGTGTAATCATGGGCCAGAAAATATTATATTGAGAGATACACACATTTTTATAAGTTCAGACATTATCACACAAACACAGAAAAAAAACAGCACAACAACAAATCAAAACAAAACAAACACAAAATAAAACCAAGAACAACTGCATTCTACTGGGAAAAGTTTAACGAGGGAGATAGTCTGTGGAATATATCCATGTTTTTCTTTCTTTCTTTCTTTCTTTCTTTCTTTCTTTCTTTCTTTCTTTCTTTCTTTCTTTCTTTCTTTCTTCCTCTCTTTCTTTCTCTCTTTCTTTCAGATTGAGGCAGCATTGGTTAATAACATTATATGTTATAATGTTAACATTATATATAATTTGATATAATTCAGCAATTTTTCTTCTGAGTATCTATCTGAAGAGCATAAAAAACCAATTAAAAAAGATATGTATACCCGTATGTTCATTGTACTATTTACAACAATCAAGATATGTAAACAACACGTGTCCACTGATGGATGAATTTATAAAGAAGATGTGGTGGTACATATATGCAATGGATTACTATTCAGTCATAGAAAAGATCAAATATTGCCATTTGAAACATCAATTCTGAGAGTATTAGGAAATAAGTGAAATACGTCAGACAGAAAAGGACCAAAATCACATGATTTTACCTGTTTTTCTTTAATCACTCACCTTTAGTTTTCTTAGAATTGACTTAATTTTCTCTTTTCTGCTGTTGTTCCATCATCTTTTACCTGGGGAAGAGATAAAACTAAAATGATGGAAATGGCTAATAAATAAGTAAATAAATAAATAAATATTCAAGTCTTTTCTCAGTTTTTCTGGAAAATTTAAAGAAACATTCATGTACCTTCAACCAATTTTTCTTGTGTCACATTGTTTTATCTCTATGCACACAAACACACTTTCACTTAATATCGAATTTACAAACTTATGTAATACATGAGATTCACATAACATAAATTAAATCATTTTAAAGTGTACAATTCAGTGGCATTTAGTACATTTGCTATATGCATTCATCCCCAGTATCTAGTTCTAAAACATTTTCATTACCTCATGAAGACTCCACGTTCATTAGGTAGAAATTTCCCATCACTGTCTCCAAGCTCCTAGCAACAACCAATCTACTGTCTGTCTCCACAGATTTATCTATACTGGATATTGCATATAAATAGAATTGTCCAATATATAACCTATTATATCTGAATTTTTTTTACTTAGCCTAATGTTTTAGAGGGTCATTCATGTTATAGCATTGTTATTGGTTGAATTATATCCCCTAAAAATTCATATGTTGAAATCTTAACCTCCCGGACCTCAGAACATGACTCTACTTAGACAAAGGGTTTTAAAAGAGGTTTTAAATTAAAATAAGGACACTAGGGTGAACTCTAACTCAATATGACTTGTGTCCTTACTCAAAGAAGGGAGATTAGGGTAAGAGGGCAGAATAGGAAGCTCCAGATTTCCTTCCCCTCATGGACACATCAATTCAACAAAAGTACATGAATCCATTTCCTTTGTGAAAAATCCAGAGATTGCTTGAGAGGCTCCTGCACCCCAATTGAGTATGACACCAGCTGCATTGAAGTCAGTAGGATAATTCATGGCACCATCTTGCCACAGGAGATGACTGAATTGTACCGTCAGCATTCTAACATTTTGAGGGTCTGCCTGAGAGTGAGTTTTGTCATGCCTGAGAATGAGCACCAATGGGAAAGTGCCACAAGTTGGGATGCACTGAGAACAAAGGGGATAGATTAGACCAGCACACACTCACTGTCATTGACCTTTCCCCAGACTGCGAGAGGGCACAGGATGGGCTCCATATATATATATATATATATATATATATATATATATATATATATGAAATCTTATCCTTTACGACAGTATGGATGGACCTGGACATTATTATGCAAAGTGAAATAAGAATACAAAGACCATATGATTTCACTTATATGTTGAATCTAATGAACAAAATAATTTAGCAAAATAGAAACAGAAGCATAGATACTTAGAACAGATTGACAGCTGTCAGAATGGAAGGGTTTTGGGGAGCTGGGTGAAAAAGGTGAAGAGATTAAGCAAAAAAATAGATACATATGACATATAAACATGGACAAAAGTATGGTGATAGCAAGGGAGAAAAGTGGGTGGGGAAGGTGGAGGTGGGCAAAGGAGGATAAATGGATGCAAAGAGAATTTGCTTTGGGCGGTGAGCACAGGATGCAGTGTGCAGATGATGTTTTATTGAGTTGCACACTTGAAACCTGTCTGTTTTTTTAAACCAATATCACCCAAAACTCGACAAGAAGTTTATAAATACTGTACTTCAGGAAATTATTCAGAACTGAACACAAGAGAAAGTACATGTAACAGGTTTAACACAGGAGTGTCTAGATTTCATTAGTGTTTTGAAAGAATCCCTCTGACTTCTGTGTAAAGAGGAATTGGAAGGAGACAAGAGTAGGAAGGGGTAGTTGGTCAGAAGGGAATTGCAGTGGCTCAGACGTGAAGATGGCAGCCTGGCTCAGGAAGAGGTGATGGAGACTGAGCCATCTGGGGACATGAGGCATATACTGAGAAGATAAGAACAATAGGGCTGTATAATGGCTAGGTTGTAGTGGGAAATAAGGGAATGGATGTAGTGCCATTCAGAGACAGAAAGACACCATGGAAAAGGATGGGATTAGGGTGAAGATGGTGAGTCATAAATTGGAAGGCTGAGTTTATGGTGCCTTGGTAATATTAAAGATGTTAAGTAACTGGAAATACTCCTCTAGTTCTCAGAGCTAGAAAAACGTATGTGGCCATCATTTGCATCTATATGGTGACTGACCCTAAGGAATGAATTCTATTGCCTAGGAAGAAAGAATTTAATGAGAATTTAAATTGGTTGAAGCTATAGAAGAAACAAAGAGAAAAGCTAGAGATAATGGAGAAAGACATGGAGGAAGGGCATGTGAATAGATTCTAGACAGGATAAGGATGGAGTGTTTCATGAGAAAGAGTGATAAATAGTTAAGAAGTTTCTGGAAAGATTTTAGGGGCACGGAGATCATTGTAAACCTAAGAGATATTTGCTTTGATGGAATGATTTGGGAAAGAAGCCAAAATACATGAATTGAGGGAATGAATTTAAGGCAATGAAACGGAGACAGAGAAAAATCAACTCTTGGCTGGTAGCTAGAAGGAAATGGTAGGCCAAGTGGTACATGTTTGTAACATGGAAAAAAATCAAACATGTTGCTACAACATTGGGAAGAATGCTTTTGAGAAGGTGAGGGAAGAATGAAGGGGATAAGGGTGGGAGAAAGACAAAGAGGGAGGAGAGAGAATGTGTGAACAATAGTGTAAGAAGAATAGATAAGGCAAGAATGATGGGATTCAAAGTGAAGGTGAATGTTGTCTTCATAGAGAAGGGAAATGGTGTGAATGATATGGCAATGTAGAGAAGGTGCCTGCTAATTTATGTGTGTTCTGAGGGTGCACTTCACAGAGTGCTTGCAATTACTCAGATTTTCTCTGTGGAATATATGGTACAAATATTTGCTGAGAAAGGGAGAGGGGATACAAGATTAAACTGTGAAACCAGTGTTTTTGGAAGATGAATGAACAGGTGAAAGATATATAGAACTTCCTGGGTGTATACTAGACTTCTTTTTAAAAAAATTTGTTTTAAAATATGTTTTTATTATTTGAGAGAGAGTGAGGAAGGTTGAGGGATAGAGAATGAGAAACATTTATCCGCTGACTCCTGCATGCCCCCTACTGGGGATCAAACCCACAACTCAGGAGTGTGCCCTGACCAGGAATTGAACCAGGGTCATCTTGGTTCATGGGTCAATGCTCAACCACTGAGCCACTGTTGGCAGGCATAGTAAGCTTCTTTAAATGGGAAAGAAGACACAAGGTGTTTAATGGAAGATGGAAGAGCTAAGAAACTGTAAATAAAAGAACTGTCTATGTCTAAAAATTTTTTTTAAAAGAATTTGATAAATCTAAACCACTGGTGGTTCTTAGTAATTATTGCCATGAATTATCACATGCAATGATGGTTTTTCCTTCCTGGTTTTCCAGTGGATGGAGGGTGCCGAACATCTCAAGCAGCCTCCTTAAGTCTAAAATGCTAGCTAACACTTATTTCCTTTTATTTCTTAAACATGTAAATCATTTCCTCCAATTTTGACTTTTGTTGTTTGGTGCTGAGTGACTACAAGATAGAGGTGGATAAAGGGTAAGATAATGTGGGACTGAGTGGAATGTGAATCCCTGCTTCAGGGCATTGATTCTTGCTTATTTAGCTAACCATGCATGGCACACAGCAGGTGTTCAATAAGAGTGCTAATGTGTAAAAGTCAAGTTCCTCAGGGGCAAGAGCAAAATATATATTTTCTAAGTGAGACCATTGCTAATGGTTAAGAAATCAAAGAGTAAATTCAGTGGGAGCCATCCTAGGGCATCACCTGCTATATACCCAGGTTGTCCAGTGTGTTGAGCATGAGGTACTGTATCAGTTAGTGAAGTGCTCTGGGAGGAATGCATGGCCTTACCACACTGTGTTTACGGGCATCCGACAGTAGTCCGCTGGAGAGGGTGTATTGCTCAGACTCCACTTGGATTTTCCCGGCCTGTTTCAACCATTTCCTGTATTGCTCCCGGACCTGCAGAGGCAAAGCATGCTCTGAGTCAGCTCACTGAGAGAAGTGTGAATGGAAAGAGTCCTGGGTGGGAGGTGGACAGTGGTACCTGCTGGCTGAGGAGACAGTACACCAGGAAGATGAAGACGCCCTGCAGGCTGTTGATGATGGTGAAGAGATAGGCCATGGCGTGAGCAGCTGGGCCCACCTGCAGAATTCCCAGACACCACGTGCAGCCCAAGATGAAGAGCTGAGCTATTGCTTTAAATGTCAGCATCCTTGGTAGAAGGAGAAGAGAGGCCCATAAGCACCCAGAAGAACAGAATCAAGGCCATTCTAATCTCCACCCAATGAATGTTCCTGCCTTCCCCTGTGGGTGATGAGTTCATGGACAGACTTGTGTTCAGCTTTGACCTTTACTGTCAATGATTCTCCACAATAGAAATGCTATTTGGGTCCAGTATGGCATTTGGATTGAATTGAGTAGGGTCTCAACACTTCAGAATGTAAGTTCAAAAAAAAATTCTATAATGCCCCATGGCAATGCCTAATTTTATCTAACCAACATTACCAAGTGTTTTCTGTGCATCAGGCTATGTGCTGGAACCTGGGCATTAAAAGTTATAGAGGCAAGATTTCCATTTTCATAAAGGTCACAGGCTATTCCAATGACTAATACAGCGGAATAATGACATGCAAAATGTAGAAAGGATACTGGAGAGGGGTGAGAAGGAGCCTGACTGAGAGTGGGTATGGAAGTGCAGACTGGGTTGTGGGAGGAGTCACAGATCTTTCTAAGTGAACACAGGTTCTTTGCACTTTTGTTGTAGGACTGCTGACAAAGGCCAAAGAGTGTTTATCAACCAATGTCAATTCCTCCTGTTGCTGAGGGAGTTATAAGATGGGATTAGAGACAGAACACTGTGGCCGGGAAGTCAGCTGACTACCACTGAATCCAAGCTGGCTGCCATTGGAGGTCAGCTGCATGTTTTTACTCTGGGTTCCCTCAGAAGACCCCGAGAAGGGACGTCAGGGCTGCTGAGGCACATGGATTTGCTCTTGGGACCACACATGTCTGTGGGGTTGTCACCCTCTTCTCCATTTTACCTTGTATTCTTGAGGGTGGACACATCACTGTTGAGCGAAGAGAGTTTGCTTTTCAAAATGCAGAGGGTCATCAGAAAGAAAGCTAGATTGACCTTTAGGAAAACACACAAGGTTTAGTGAATAACATTTCAGTTTGTTATCTCTAGTCTAGCCCGTCCAACAGAAATTCCACATTTAAGTAGTTTTCATATTTAGTAACAGTGTTAGAGCTTGTAGTTTTGGGAGGAGTCTTAGAAAACCAAAGCAAACCCAAGACAACACAGGGACATTCTTGCTCATGTCATCCTCCCCCCTCCTTATAAGTCTAATGACCCTCCGCTGAGCGTTAAGGATGCTCTGATGTCATCACTCACAAAGAGGATGGCGCAGACTGGTCCAAGGAAGCCCCATATAAATCCCTTTTCTGGTTGGAGCCAGCAGCTAAGAAAGAGAGAGAATTAAAAATGCATTGGTCCTTAGAAATGTAGAATAATTATGCAAATTCATTCATTAATTCATTCATCAACAAACATAGTGTCTCTTCTGTGATATGCTCTGTGATTGCCTCTGAAGATACTGTCGTGAAGAAAGTACACATGGTCTTCAATCCCACACATCTCACAGACACACAATGAGACACACTGCAACAACAAAACAGAAATGGGAAGCTAACGCTCTATCCACTGAGCCAAAGCAGCTAGGGCTGAGTTTTTTAAATTATGGCTTTTTTGAGAGGTAGCTTATATACCATAACATTCACCCATTTAAACTGTACAGTTCAGTGACCTTTAAAATATTCATAGAGTTGCCCTAGCTTGTTTGGCTCAGTGGATAGAGCATCGGCCTGCAGACTGAAAGGTCCTGGGTTTGATTCTGGTCAAGGGCACACGCCCTGGTTGCAGGCTCGATCCCCAGTAGGGGGCATGCAAGAGGCAGCCAATTAATGATTCTCTCTCATCACTGATGTTTCTATCTCCCTCTACCTCTCCCTTCCTCTCTGAAATCAATTAAAATATATTTCAAAAAATTCATAGTGTTGTGCGATCATCACCACAATCTAACTTTAGAACATTTCTAACTCCTCTAAAAGAAACTCATTCATACTAGCAGTCACTCCTCATTCCTGCTTCCATGCACCCCACCGCCCACATAGCCCACAGCATCATTAATCTACTTTCTGTCTCTATGGATTTGCCTATTTTGGACATAAATGGAGTTGTACAATACCTGGTATTTTATGACTGGATTCTGTCACCTAGCATGTTTTCAATCAAGGTTCATCCATGTTGCAGCAAGTTTTTATGGCTGAATAATATTTTTTAGAATTCTTCTTCTTATTTTTGTTGTTATTACTCACCCGAGGATATTTTCCCATTGATTTTTTTAGGGATAGTGGAAGAGAGAGGAAAAGACAGAGAGAAACATCGATGTGAGGGAAACACATCGAATGTTTGCCTCCTGCAGGCGCTCCAGACCAGTGCCTGGGAGGAGTTTGTAACCAAGGCACGTGCCCTTGATGTGAATTGACTCAGGACCCTTTGGTCTGCAGGTCAATGCTCTATCCACTGAGCCAAACCAACTAGGGCTGTTTTTTTTATTTTAACACCTTATCCTAATCGCTGTGGTGTGACATCTCATTTTGATGTTTTTGATTTTCATTTTCGTAATGACTGATGATGTTGAGCAACTTTTCATACATTCACTGGCCATTTACATATCTTGGAAGAAGTGTCTATTCAAATCTACTGTCCATTTTCATTTATTTATTATTTATTTTTTTATTTAAATATTAAATTCTTTAGTATATATTTTATTGATTTTTTACAGAGAGGAAAGGAGAGGGATAGAGAGTTAGAAACATCGGTGAGCGAGAAACATCGATCAGCTGCTTCCTGCACACCCCCAACTGGGGATGTGCCCGCAACCAAGGTACATGCCCTTGACCGGAATCGAACCTGGGACCCTTCAGTTCGCAGGCTGATGCTCTATCCACTGAGCCAAACCGGTTAGGGCTAAATCTTAAATTTTTAAAAAATTGATTTCAAGATGAAAGGAGAGGGAGAGAGAGATGGAAACATCCTTGATGAGAGAATCATTGGTCAGCCCCACACTGGGGATGGAGCATGCAATCCGGGCATGTGCCCTGATCTGGGAATCAAACTGAGGACCTCCTGGTTCCCAGGTCGACCCTCTACCACTGAGTCACACCGGCTAGGCTATTTAAATCTTTATTGTTGAAAGTATTACATCGGTCCCCTTTTTCTTTTGTCCATTTTTAAATTGGGTTGTCTTTTGTTATTGAGTTGTTCCACCTAATTTTAACAACAGTGCTAAAAAGAAGTTCTCTTATGATTTAGGTTTGTAACTGAAGTGTAAAGGGCTTAGTTAAGTCTATTTCTTAAGGTTTTACTGTGACATAATTTACTCTTGATCCACATGAGGGAAGAACAGGGGTGGGCAAATGTAGGCTTACAGTTGTGTGTATGTGAAACAGGTTATTCTTGTACTATTATTTATATTGTATTATTTTCCATACCAATAATTGTAAACCTTCTTTTGCCTACGCCTGTACAGAGGACATTTCAGGTCAATGGAGAGTGTAGTAGGACATTGAAATATACACTGAGAAAAATGTAAGCAGGAAAGAACTGATGTGTCCAGGAAGGAATCTCTCTAGAGTTGAGCTGATGCGGGCGCACGTAAGTTTGAGCAGCATGTTGTGGGTAAGAGTGCAGCTTCTGCGAGACTGACTTCCTGAATGTAAGTGTGCAGACTTGCTCTCCTTCTAAAAACAACAAATGCTTAAGCAAAACAACTAAGAGCAACCATTTCAAAACTCTGACAACTACCCAAAGCCACAGAACAAACTGAAATAGTCCATATGAGAGAAACTACCGAAGCTGGGTAAGATTGGTGAGGAAGGACTCTGTGGTGTTTCAACTCTGAACTCTTTCCACTCCTTCTCTCCCCAGCTTAGTGGTGAGGCTGCCAAAAGCTGATAGCATTGCAGACAACAGGGAGCTCTGACATTGTTGGAGCTCCTTTGAGAGCATCATCATTATCCCCAGAGCATAGTCAGTATTTTTTTCTGACCCTTTAGTTCTCCAGGAACCCTGTATTCTCCAAATTTGGTGTATATTTTATTCCACTGAAAGCTCATCTCAGTGAGAGACAAAACAGCCTCCCCTAGGGCATTACCAAAATAATAGCAAATGGCTGTCAATAACTTTGCTAACTGCCCAAAGGCTATGATTTCAGGTGGTGTCAACAAGAACTTGTCTTAGGCCCTGGCTGGGTGGCTCAGTTAGTTGGCATATGGTCCCAATGCGCCAGGTTTGCAGGTTCAATCCAGATCAGGGCATATACAAGATTCAACCAATAAATGCATAAATAAATGGAACAAAAATTGATCTCTCATTCTCCCTCTCTTTCTTTCTCTAACCCCCTCATTTTTAAAAAATACATATTTGTATTTTTGTTGTTGTTAATCCTCACCTCAAGGATATTTTTCCATTGATTTTTAGAGAGAGTGGAAGGGAGCAGGAGAGGCAGAGAGACAGAGAGAAACATCAATGTGAGAGGGACACATCGATTGGTTGTCTAGTGCATGAACCCACAACCAAGGCCTGGGAATCTGCAACCAAGGTAGGAGCCCTTGATCGGAATTGACCCTGGGATACTTCAGTCCTTGGGCTGTCGCTCTATTTACTGAGCCCAACCAGTCAGAGCTCAACCCCCTCATTTGTATGTCTTCTTGGGAGAAATGTCTATTCAGGTCCTGTCCGCATTTTTTATTTGGATTGTTGTTGAATTGTATGAGTTCTTTATATATTTTAGATATTAATCCCTTATCGGAAGTATTGTTTGCAAATACCTTCTCCCATTCAGTGGGTTGCCTTTGGATATCTATCCAAAAATTTTTAAAATATTTGTTCACAAAGATATGTGCATGACTATGTTCATTGCAGCATTATTCATGGTGGTCAAGACATGGAAACAACCCAAGTGTTCTTTGATAGATGGTTGGATAAAGGAGATGTACTCATTATATACAATGGAATACTACTCCACCATAAGGAAACATGGAGTTCTGTCTTTGTGACAACATAGATGGATCTTGAGACTATCTTGCTAAGCGATACAATTTAGACCAGCCGTGGGCAAACTATGGCCCACGGGCCGGATCTGGCCCGTTTGAAATGAATAAAACTAAAAAAAAAAAAAGACCGTACCCTTTTATGTAATGATGTTTACTTTGAATTTATATTAGTTCACACAAACACTCCATCCATGCTTTTGTTCCGGCCCTCCAGTTAAGTTTAAGAACCCATTGTGGCCCTCGAGTCAAAAAGTTTGCCCACTCCTGATTTAGACAGAAAAAAATTAAGAATCCTATGATTTCACTCATATGTAAGATACTAAGCTGAAAGCAAGAAATGAACAAACAAGACAAGCAAGCAAACAAAAAATGATAGACATAGATAATAGTATGGTGGTTACCAGAGGGAGAGAGGGGTGGGAGGAGGTAGTAAAGGGTAAAGGGGAAAATATAGGTTCATGGAAGGAGATTTGACTTTGGATGGTAAACATACAATGCAATATACAGATTATGTATTATAGAACTGTACACTTAAAACATATATAATGTTATTAACCAATGTCACCTCAATAAATCTAATTAAAATGTTTTAATTTGTGCATGTATGTTTACAGCAGCATTTTTCATAGTAGTAAAAAAATGAAAACAATAAAAATGTTTTTCATCTGTTGTATGGATAAAAAATGTGATATATCTATATAATGGAATATTATTTACAAAACAACAATACCAGCAACAACAACAATTCCAGGTGAGGCTGGAAGCTGCAGAAATGGCCACAATCACAGCCGGGACTCGGTAACCCACAGGTCATGATACTTTCTACAACATGATGAACCTTGAACACATCATGCTAAGAATCCAGTCACAAAACACAGCATTTATTATTTCATTTATGGGATTATCCAGGATAGGAGATCCATGGATTAGTGGTTGTCAGGGATTGAGGTATGTGGACTGTCAGTGGTATGTCAGTGGTAACAGGAAGGAGGACTGCATGATATTGTGTACAAGATTTCTTGCTTTTTGTTGTTGTTGTTGTTAATCTTCACCCGAGGATATTTTTCCATTGATGTTTAGAGAGAGTAGAAGATAGGGGGAGAGACACAGAGAGAGAAACATTGATGTGAGAGAGACATATTGATTGTTTGTCTCCGGAAAGCATGCCAACCAAATGGGTCCCAAACGGGGCTGACTGGGGATCAAACCTGCAACCGAGGTACATGCCCTTGACTGGAATCGAATCTGAGACCTTTCAGTCTGCAGGCCACCACTCTGTCCATTAAATCAAACCAGTTAGGGCATGAGGTTTTCTTTAGGGATTTGAAATCATTGTGAAATTTGATTGTGTGATAGCTGTACCACTCTGTAATTATTGTGAGAATCCTTTAAAGATATGTGAAATGTATTTCAAAAAGAAGTGAAAACATTAAACTTAGTGTAAAAAGCTGACAATAAAAGAGTGCAAGCTCTGGAGAGTGACTCCCTTGATTTGAATCCCAGCTTTGCTACTTACTAGCTGTGCCCCTTTGGGCATTTATTTAAACTCTGTGCCTCTATTGACTTAACTGTAAAATGGGTCAAATCACAGTGTCTAGTTCACAGTATTGGTGTGAAGATGAATTGCGTTAACTAATATAAAAATGGTTAGAAAAGTGCCTGGCACAGCCTGGCTGGTATGGCTCAGTGGATTGAACATCATCCCATGCACTGAGAGGTCGCTGGTTTGATTCCCAGTCAGGACACATGAATGAATTGTGGGCTCCATTCCTAGTAGGGGGCACGCAGGAGGCAGCCCATCCATGTTTCTACTCTCTCTTTTCCCTTCCTCTGTCTCTAAAAATCAACAGGAACATATTTTTTAAAAAGAGATAGAAAAGTGCCTGGCACAGTCCAGCTGTCGTGGCTCAGTGGTTGAATGTCGACCTATAAACCAGGAGTTCATGGTTTAATTCCTAGTCAGGAGGTCACAGTTCGATTCCCGGTTTGTGGGCTCAATTCCCAGTGTGAGGTGTGCAGGAAGCAGCCTATCAATGATTAATGTTTCTCTTTCATCATTGATGTTTCTCTCTCTCCCTCTCCCATTCTCTCTGAAATAAATATTTTAAAAAGTATCTGGCACAGAGTAAGCACCGTGTTAATCTCAACTATGTTACAATTTATAGTTTAGATTATTTAAATCAGCTCTATTTTTCCAAACATAAATTAGGGACAACTTGTACTATTTGGATAAAGAGGTAGGTTAAATTGTTTATAATGATGTCCTAAGCACCTTTTTTCATGACACCTTTGTTATTTTAAGGAGAGTTTTAGCGATATTCTTCTTAGTTATTATAAACTAGAGGCCCAGTGGATGACATTTGTGCACTGAGGGGGGTCACTCAGCCCAGCCTGTGCCCTCTCAAAGTCCAGGACCCCTCGGGGGATGTCCAAATGCCAGTTTAGGACCGCTCCCCTAAGCTGTCAGTTGGACATCCCCTGAGGGGTCCTTAGCGCTGCCATGGAGGTGGGAGGGGTCAGTGGGAGGGCATTGACCACCAGAGGGCAGCTCTTGCATTGAGCATCTGCACCGTGGTGGTCAGTGCGCATCATAGCAACTGGTCATCCTGCCATTTGGTTCATTTGCATATTAGCCTTTTATTATGTAGGATAGCCATTAGAAAGATGCCGTAACCATCATCACTTATTGTCTCTATTCATATGATCTGTCATAATCAGAATGCTATGTTGGTTCCACAAAGCCATGCTCATGGGGAAGAAGAAAAAGAAAACACAGGAATTTGCCCTTACCGAGCAGGTGTTCCATAAAGGTGAGGCCTGAAAGCTGCAGAAATAGCCACAATCACAGCTGGGACTCCGTAGCCCACAGGGAACATGAACTTCTTCATGAACTTGCTCACATTGGAGTAACTGACCACCATCAGGTTGCGTGCAGTGAGGAAGAGGTGCAGGCCCTCTAGCAGCATCCAGGTGAAGGAGGCCAGGTAGAGATAGTGTAAGGCACCCGCAATGATGGCGCACAGCACCTGGGGAGGAGTGAGAGTCACCAGGTGGGATTGTCAGGGTGGAGCATGGCCCCAGGACCTCTCCTATACCTTGGCATTTGGGAGAACTCTGCTGTATGTGAAGCAATTGTCAAAAGAAGGTGTGATTTCTAGTTGGGTCAGTCAGTGTAAAATTGGCTACTTACCCCTCTAACATTCCCCAAACCCAAAGTCATTTTATTAAGGTGTCCAATGCAAGTGTACTCCTCATTCCACGGTCAGGGCATGCTTCCTTTGGGACAGTGTCGGTACCTTAGACTCAGTTCTGTCGATGGCCGTGAGGAAGAGCAGGTGGGCCAGGAAGAGGCAGAGCGAGAGCTGCAGGTGGAGTGAGGTGCTGGTGTTCTGGATGGCTTTGCACAGCAGGAAGGTGAGGGCCGCCAGGAGGAGGCACAGCAGAGAGAGGCTCAGCCCCACGTAGGTGATCACAGCCAGGGCGGGATCATCATCCTGGGACCCAGGAAAGAGGAGAGAGCAGTCACACCCTCCTAAACTGGGTTAATCACCCTTCTACCATTTTCAGTTTGGGAAGAGTTCAACAAATTTAGGAGTGGAGGAGCCAGGTAAATTTGTGATGTTTATGGATACTGTTAGAATTCTAGGGGGTCCTGAACTGATTCATTCAGATCCTATAAACATTGAGGGATAAGAGAGTCCTCATTCAGGACCAAGCCCTGGAAATCATAGGGTTGATTTTCCTTCATGACTATGCTTATAGGTTATCATGCAACAGTCACAGAAGCACATGGCTTTGTGTTGAGCACCATCCTCCATCCCCATGATGTGATACTGTGTAACAGAGTCTGCATCCAGAGACTCGATTTCCAGGAATCAACTCCCCACCTTGGACTTACTCACCTCATCCCTGCAACACCTGTTCCTTACAGATTTAGATCCTTGGTTAAAGAAGGAGAAGTACTGATGATGGTGGTAGCTTAAAATTAATATTTCCAGCCTAATGTTTTTTAAAATATATTTTTATTGATTTGAGAGGAAGGGAGTGGAAGGGAGTGAAAGAGAAAGTTAGAAACATCAACGATGAGAGAGAATCATTGATCGGCTGCCTCCTGTATACCCCCTTCCAGGTATTGAGTCCATAACCTGGGCATGTGCCCTTGACCAGAATCAAACCTGGGACCGTTCAGTCCGCATGCTGATGCTCCATCCACTGAACAAAACTGGCTTGGGCTCCTGACTATTTTCTAAAGATTAAAATTTTTCCTGCCTGATTTTTCAAATCATCTTAAATCCATAAGGAGAACTTAAAAAAATTAATTTTAGTGTAAGTATGTGAGAAAGAAAAAGAGGGAAGGACAGAGAGAAAAACAGAAATGTGAATATGATAAAGGAAAGGGAGGACAGCAATCCTCAATGGAGATGCTTGAGTATGACCCTGACGGGACAACCCAGGTGCACCATGTTTATTTATTGACTTACATAAATTTCAGAATAATAATTTGTTATTTTAGGTGCAACTTGCATGAGAACTTATTACATAGCAATAGACATTGAACAAAGTCCCTTCTCAAGGCTCTCACCTGCACATCATAGTGGGCCATGAGGACGGCAAAGCTGCTGAGGTGGCTGCATTGGCAGGTGGTGCTGGTGTCTCTGGTGCCCACCATCCAGCAGCCTTTGGTGGACCAATGACCACTTCCATTCTGGCCAGGCTCCCAGAAGACACAGAACACCTTCTGCCTTGGCCCTGTGGTCACTGACTGTAGGAACAGGGTACAGGTGTGAGCTGGTGGTTCTGGTGCTCAGAAATGCTGACCCAAATCCTGCTTGTGATGGGCTTTCCTGGGGAGATGATGCACCCATGGGAAAGCCCCTGAACCCCAAGACTGTGTCCAGGACTCAGGCCTCTTACACACCTACAGACCCGTTTCACCAGCACTCACATGCTTGAAGACAAAGGTGACTGGGGAGCTGAGGTTCTGAGTGTCCTTGTTGCTCACAAAAGCAGATGTGACATCTGAGAGCAGGACAGGGGAGACCTCCTGCAGCAGGCCCTTGTGTGTCTCATGTAGAACTGACTGCTCCTCAGTTTCCAGGTCCAGGGGGGCCTCAACCAGCAACTTGCCCATCCCTGGAGAGGAGACAAGGCCCACCACAGCAGGGCCTACAGGACAAGGACAAGGTTCACATCTTGGGTTGTCCCAAAGGCCCCCTTCCTTCTGGGATGCATTCTCTCCTTTGACCCACCACAGCCTAGACTTCCCTTCAATATTTAATTCTCTGTTTGTTACATCCATGGGTGTCTTGTTCCACTCTAAAGCCTCATTGACCTTCTCTCCACCTCAGTCATTACCTGAGCCACCTGAGTCCTGCACCACATTCCAGTTCACCAGCATCTTTGCCTGATTAATGCTCAGGGTGACATTCTTGTCTCCTTGCTCCTTCACCTCCAGGGATAGTTCTATGAGTTGTGGGAGTTACATAAGGGAGTTAGATTAGTAACTGTGCCAACAGTTGTAGCTATAATACCATTTTAATGTATAGATATCTTTTATATATATTATGTTACACTATGTACCAAATGTTATCTGTAACATTATTATAGATATACCAAATAATGCCATATATATGTTATAATAATACACATATTTTGTATACATAATAATGATATATACCAATATGAATTTTCAAAGGATTATCAGACAAACTACAAAATATATAACCTGAATGAAATAAACAAATTCCTACAAATCCATGAACTATAAAAGTAACTGAAGAACTAGAGTGTGAACAGACCTGTCACAAGCAAGGTCATCAAATCTCTAATGAAAACTTTCTAAATGGAAGTTCAGACCTGAATTCGACTAACCATTTAAGGAAGAGTTAACACAAATTCTTGTACACTCCTAAAAAATAGAATGAAAAGGAACACTGAATAATTTTATGAGGCCACAATTACTCTAAAAACCAAACTTGAAAAAGATATCATAAGAAAACAAAACTATAGACCATTAACTCTTATGAACATAGATGCAAAAATCTTCAACAAAATATTAAAAAAAATTATCCGAGAAGGCTCAAGACTTGTCCACTGAAAACTATAAAAGAAATTTTAAAACCTAAATAAATGGAAAGGTATCCTGTGATTATGAATTGGAAGGCTTAATATTTTAAACATGGCAAGATTTCCAAAAGTGATCTACAGATTCAATGCAATGCTAACAATATTTCAAAAGAATATATATTTTTTGCAAAAATAGAAAAGCTCGTTTTCAAATTCATATGGTATTGCAAGAGGTCCCAATACCCAAACAATATTGAAAATGAAAAGCAAAGTTGTAGGACTCACACTTTCTGATTTCAAAATTTATTACTAGTATACAGTCATCAGAGCAATATGATGCTGCCATATGAGTTGACATATAAATCAACAAAATAAAATTGAGAGTCCAGAAATAAACCCATTTATTTATGGTTAACCGATTTCAACAGATCCTTCAATGAGGGAAAGAATAGTCTCTCCCATAAATGGTGCTGGGGCATCTGGCTCTGCACAAGTGAAAAAAGGAAGATGCACCCACACCTCACACAATACACAAAAATCGGGTCAAAATGGGTAAAGACATACATTTAAGAGCTAAAAATAGAACAGTTAGGCCCAGCCCATGTATTTCAGTGATTGAACATCTACCCAGGAACCAAGAAGCGCCCCAAATTCCCCTGTCTTCTCCCCCACAGCCCGCCCATCTTGTTTGATTTCCAGACAGGGCACATGCCAGAGTTGCAGGCTCTGTCTCCTGTGTGGGGTGTGCAGGAGGCAGTCAATCAATGATGTTTCTCTCGCATCGATGTTTCTATCTCTCTCCCTTCCTCTCTCTCTAAAAAATCAATAAAAACATTTAAACTACAATAAAAATAGAAGTTAGTAGAAAACAGGAGTAAATGTTCATGACCTTGCGTTTGGCAATCAATTCTTAGATATGATACAAATATACAACAACAAAAGAAAAAATGAGTAAGACAGGCTTTACCAAAACTTAATGCACCTATTTATTAAAGTAAAAGGACTATGAAGAAAGTGAAAAGAATCTATAGTTTGGGAAAACATATTAACAAATCACATGTCTCATGAGGGTCTACTAGCAAATATATAAAGAACACCTAAAACTAAACAACAAAAAGCCAAACAGCCCAATTAAAAAATAGGCAAAGGACTTGAACAGATATTTCTCAAAAAAAGATACACAAATGTTGAACAATCATATGAAAAGATGTTAAATATCAGTAGCCATTAGGGAAATGCAAATCAAAACCTTAATGAGTTATCACCTGCCACACCAGAAAGGCTTTAATAAAACCAAAGCAAAATGGAAGTGAGATGTTTTGTTGGGGTTGGGGGACACAGCCGTTTTGCAAAATAGTTTGGTGGCTCCTAAAGATTGAACATATAGTTATCATATCACTCAGCAATTCATCTCATACATATGGACCCAAAGAACTGAACCAGTTATTCAAGAGAAACTTGCACACCAATATCATAGTAACTCTATTCACAATAGTCAAAGGGTGGCAACAATTCAATGTCCATAGTGGATAAATGGATAAACAAAAGGTGGTGTATACATGCAATGGAATAGTATTTAACCAAATGATATATGCTACCATGCAGATAACCTTGAAAACAGTATGCTAGGTGAAAGAAGCTACTATAAGGTCATGTATTGTATGATTCTATTTATATGAAATGTGCAGAATTGGCTAATTCTTAGAGACAGAAAACAGATAAATGCTTGCCAAAGGCTGGGGGAGGGAGAAATGAGAAGTAACTGCTTAGTGGGTGCAGTGTTCATTTCTGGGATGATGAAAACACTTTAGAAATAGAGGTGATGGCCTGTCTGGTGTGGCTCACTGGTTGAGCATCAACCCATGGTTGGATTCCAGATCAGGGCACATGCCTAGCTTTTGGGCTCAATCCCCAGTAGGGGGCATGCAGGAGGCAGCCACTATTTAAAAAATATATATATTTTTATTATTGATAGTATTACAGATATCTCCCATTTCCCCTCCTTTACCCCCCTCCTCCAAGCCCATACCCCTACCCCCAGATTTCACTACCCTATTGCCCGTGTCCATGGGCTATGCATATAAGTATATAGGTTCTTTGGTTTATCTCATCATTGATGTTTCTATCTCTCTCTCCCGCTCCCTCTTTCTGAAATCAACAAAAGCATATTAAAAAAAAAATAGAGTTGATGGCTGTTCAATTCTGTGAATGTATTAAATGTCACTGAATTGTACACTTTGATTAAAATGGTGGATTTTATGTTATGTGAAATTTACCACAATAAAACAAATAACTTAAATATCAGGTAATATTAAATTGTATTCTTCCAAATTTAATAACTCGTTTTCTTTTGAAGCCATTTCTATGTTATCTTAAATTATTATTTTTTTATTATTCTTTTTTTAAAAAATATTATAATAAGTATTACAAAGGGTATTACATATGTGTCCTTCGCCCACACCCCCCTTGACAATCCCCTGCCCTCCCTTACCACCCAGTGTCTTATGTCCATTAGTTATGCTTATATGCATGCATACAAGCCCTTCGGTTGATCTCTTACTCCCCTCCCTTCTGCTCCCCAACCCTCTCTGGCCTTCCCACTGCAGTTTGACAATCAGTTTGAGGCAGCTCTGCCTCTGTATCTATTATTGTTCAAAAGTTTGTAATGGTCTTTATTATCCATGAATGAGTGAGATCATGTGGCATTTTTCCTTCATTGACTGGCTTATTTCACTTAGCATAATGCTCTCCAGTTCCATCCATGCTGTTGCAAATGGTAAGAGTTCCTTCTTTTTAACAGCAGCATAGTATTCCATCGTGTAGATGTACCACAGTTTTCTAATCCATTCATCTACTGATGGGCACTTAGGCTGCTTCCAGATCTTAGCTATGGTGAATTGTGCTGCTATGAACATATGGGTGCACATATCCTTTCTGATTGGTGTTTCTGGTTTCTTGGGATATATTCCTAGAAGTGGGATCACAGGGTCAAATGGGAGTTCCATTTCCAGCTTTTTGAGGAAACTCCATACTGTCTTCCATAGTGGCTGCACCAGTCTGCATTCCCACCAGCAGTGCACAAGTGTTCCTTTTTCTCCACATCCTCTCCAGCACTTGTCGTTTGTTGATTTGTTGATGATAGCCAGTCTGACAGGTGTGAGATGGTACCTCATTGTTGTTTTGATTTGCATCTCTCGGATGATTAGTGACTTTGAGCATGTTTTCATATGTCTCTTGGCTTTCTGAATGTCCTCTTTTGAAAGGTGTCTATTTAGATCCTTTGCCCATTTTTTGATTGGATTGTTTATCTTCTTTTTGTTAAGTTGTATGAGTTCCCTATAAATTTTGGAGATTAGGCCCTCATCAGATATGATGTTGGCAAATATGTTTTCCCACGCAGTGGGTTTTCTTGTTGTTTTGTTGATGGTTTCTTTTGCTGTGCAGAAGCTTTTTATTTTGATGTAGTCCCATTTGTTCATTTTCTCTTTAGTTTCAACTGCCCTAGGAGCTGTATCAGTGAAGAAATTGCTTTGGCATATGTCTGAGATTTTGTTGCCTTTGTATTCTTCTAGAATTTTTATGGTTTCCTGTCGTACATTTAAGTCCTTTATCCATTTTGAGTTTATTCTTGTGTATGGTGTAAGTTGGTGGTCTAGTTTCATTTTCTTGCATATATCTGTCCAATTTTCCCAACACCATTTATTGAAGAGACTATCTTGGCTCCATTGTATGTTCTTGCCTCCTTTGTCAAATATTAATTGAGCATATTGTGTTGGGCTAATTTCTGGACTCTCTATTCTATTCCACTGATCTATATGTCTGTTCTTGTGTCAGTACCAGGCAGTTTTGAGAACAGTGGCTTTGTAATATAACTTGATATCTGGCATTGAGATCCCACCTACTTTGTTCTTTCTCAGGATCGCCGCAGCTATTCGGGGTCTTTTTTTATTCCAGATGAATTTTTGGAGAGTTCGTTCTAGATCTTTGAAGTAGGCCATTGGTATTTTAATGGGAAGTGCGTTGAATTTATAGATTGCTTTGGGTAGTATGGACATTTTGATGATATTGATTCTACCAATCCAAGAACATGGTATGTTCTTCCATCTCTTTATGTCTTCCTCTATCTCTTTTTTCAATGTCCTGTAGTTTTCTGAGTAGAGATCTTTTACCTCTTTAGTTAAGTTTACTCCTAGGTATATTAATTTTTTTGGTGCGATGGTAAAAGGGATTGTTTTTATAATCTCTCTTTCTGAAAGTTCACTATTGGTGTATAGAAATGCCTCAGATTTCTTGGGGTTAATTTTGTATCCTGCTACATTGCCAAATTCATGTATTAAGTCTAGTAGTTTTTTGATGGAGTCTCTAGGGTTTTGTATGTATAATATCATGTAGTCTGCAAATAAGGACAGTTTTACTTCCTCTTTTCCAATTTGGATGCCTTTTATTTCTTCTTCTTGCCTAATTGCAATGGCTAATACTTCCAGGACTATGTTGAACAGGAGTGGTGGGAGTGGGCATTCCTGTCTTGTTCATGTTCTTAGGGGAAATGGTGTTAGTTTTTGTCCATTGAGTATGATGTTGGCTGTGGGCCTGTCACATATGGCTTTTATTATGTTGAGGTATGATCCTTCTATTCCCACCGTGCTGAGAGTTTTTATCAGAAATGGGTGTTGGATTTTGTCGAATGCTTTTTCTGCATCAATTGATATGACCATGTGGTTTTTTTCTTTCAATTTGTTTATGTGATGTATTACGTTTATTGATTTGCGGATATTGTACCATCCTTGCATTCCTGGGATAAATCCTACTTGTTCATGGTGTATGATCCTTCTGATGTACTGTTGGATCTGATTTGCTAAGATTTTGTTGAGGATTTTGGCATCTATGTTCATGAGGGATATTGGCCTGTAATTCTCTTTCATTGTGTTTTCTTTCCCTGGTTTTGGTATTAGGGTGATGCTGGCTTCATAGAATGAGCTTGGAAGTGTTCCTTCCTCTTGAATTTTTTGTAGTAGTCTGAGGAGGATAGGTTTTAGTTCTTCCTTGAAAGTTTGGAAAAACTCCCCTGAGAAGCCATCTGGTCCTGGGCTTTTGTTTGCTGGGAGCTTTTTGATGACTGCTTCAATTTCTTCCATAGTTATTGGCCTATTGAGATTTTTAGATTCTTCCTGATTGAGTTTTGGAATGTTGTATTTTTCTAGGAATTTGTCCATTTCCTCCAGGTTGTCTAGTTTGTTGGAGTAGAGTTGTTCGTAGTATTGTTTAACAATCATTTGTATTTCTGTGGGGTCTGTTGTTATTTCGCCTCTATCGTTTCTAATTTTGTTTATTTTGGTCCTCTCTCTTTGCTTCTTGGTGAGCCTGGCTAGAGGTTTGTCAATCTTGTTTATCCTTTCAAAGAACCAGCTCTTGGTTTCATTGATTTTCTGTATTGTTTTTTTGGTCTCTATGTCATTTATTTCTGCTCTAATCTTTATTATCTCCTTCCTTCTGCTCACTCTGGGGTTTTCTTGTTGCTCTCTTTCTAATTCTTTGAGTTGAAGAGTTAGATGATTTACTACCATTTTTTCTTGTTTTTTGAGATAGGCCTGCAGAGCTATAAACTTCCCTCTCAGGACTGCTTTCATTGTGTCCCATAGGTTTTGGATTGTTGTGTTTTCATTGTCATTAGTGTCCAGGATGTTTTTAATTTCTTCTTTGATCTCATTGGTAACCCAATCAATATTTAATAACATGCTATTCAGCTTCCAAGTGTTTGAGTATTTTGGGTTGTTTTTATTGTTGTTTATCTTTAGCATTATACCATCGTGGTCTGAGAAAAAGCTTTTTATGATTTCAATCTTCTTGAATTTGTGGAGACTTTGCTTGTGACCCAATATGTGGTCTATTTTTGAATATGTCCCATGAGCACCTGAGAGGAATGTATATTCCATGGCTTTGGGGTGAAGTGTTCTGAAGATGTCAATTAAGTCCATCTGATCTAGTGAGTCATTTAGGATTGCTGTTTCTTTGCTGATTGTTTGTCTAGTGGACTTATCCAGTGATGTCAGTGTTGTATTAAAGTCCCCTACTATGATTATATTGTTGTCGATCTCTCCTTTGATATCTTCCAGGAGTTTTTTTATGAATTTGGGTGCTCCTGCATTGGGTGCATATATGTTTACCAGGGTTATATCTTCTTGTTGTATTGATCCCTTTAGTATTATGAAGTGGCCTTCCTTATCTCTGGTTATGGCCTTCACTTTGAGATGTATTTTGTCTGATATAAGTATTGCTACCCCAGCTTTCTTTTCCTTTCCATTTGCGTGAAAGATATTTTTCCATCCCTTCACTTTCAGTCTGTGTGAGTCCCTTCTAATGAGGTGGGTCTCTTGTAGACAGCAGATGTATGTGTCATGTTTTTTTTATCCATTCAGCCACTCGATGTCTTTTGGTTGGAGCATTTAGTCCGTTTACATTTAAAGTTATTATTGAAAGGTACTTGTTTGTAGCCATTTCTTTTTGTGTGTGTGGCTGTTTTCTTTCTGAGCTTGTTATTTCTTCTTTTTACACCAGTCCCTTTAGCATTTCTTGCATGGCTGGCTTGGTGGTGATAAACTCCCTTAGCGTTTTTTTGTCTGTGAAGCTTCTTATTTCCCCTTCAATTTTGAATGATAGCCTTGCTGGATAGAGTATTCTTGGATTCAGTCCTTTGCTTTGCATCACTTTGTAGATTTCCGTCCATTCTTTTCTGGCCTGATGTGTTTCTGTTGAGAAATCATTTGATAATCTAATGGGAGATCCCTTGTATGTAACTTTCCGTCTCTCTCTTGCAGCCTGTAAGATTCTCTCTTTGTCCTGAACATTTGCCATGGTAATTATGATGTGTCTTGGTGTGGGTCTTTTTGGATTCACCTTATTTGGGACTCTCTGGGCTTGTGTGACTTTTTTCTTCCCCACCTCAGGGAAGTTTTCTGATATTATTTCTTCGAATAGGTTTTCTAATCCATGTTCATCTTTCTGTTGTTCTGGCACCCCTATTATTCGTATGTTGTTTCGTTTCATGTTGTCCCAAAGCTCCCTTAGGCTCTCCTCCTGTCTTTTATTTTTTTTCTCCATTTGCAGTACATTTTGAGTGTGTTTTGCTTCCTTGTCTTTCTAATTCACTAATTCAGTCCTCCGCTTCTCCCAGTCTACTGTTGATACTTTCAATGGTGTTTTTTATTGAAGCTATGTCGCTCTTCATTTCTTCTTGGGACTTACTTAAGTTGTTGATTTTTTCATCTGTTTCTTCTAGCTTCTTGCATAAGTAGTTGAGTTTTTCATCTGTTTCTTCTTGCTTCTTGAACATCCGGTGCATGTACTCTAGGAACCTTATTCTGAATTCTTTTTCCGTCATGTTGCATATCTCTGTCTCACTTAGCTGCTTTTCTGGCGAGTCCTCCTTTTCTTTCCTTTGGGGGTTTCTTTGTCTACCCATGTTTGATCTCACTGACATGACTAGTTGTTGAGTCGTTCAGTGGCTGGACCCTGGGTGGCAGTGGCTGCTCCCTGGGTGGCAGTGGCTCCTCGGGCTGTGGTTGCTCCTTGGGCGGTTGTGGTAGCAGTGGCTCCTCTGTTGATAGCAGAGCCTCTGGTGGGTGCTGTTCACAGCTGTGGTGGCTCTTCTGGCTGGTGGAGGGAGGCTTCACACACAGCAACTGTTCCCCAGACAGAGGGTGTGGTGATCAGGAGGCCACTGTTGCTTGAATCTGCTTTGGGGGAGGTCTAACCTTTCCGTGGAGGGAAGCAGGTCTCCTCTGAGTTCATGTAGTCGCGCTGCTTGAGAGCCGTTGCCTCTGGGTTAGTAGCCGATCTCTGGATGTGGATAACAGCTACTCAAGATGGCTCGGTCTCACCGCTGAGCTGGCGCCCAGGGGGAGGTTTCAGCCTCAATCTCTAACCATCCCCATTTTCTAGGAGTTCTCTGTCTTTCCTGGCTGCAGACTGTCTCTCAGCTGAATCTCCTCTGTTTGTTTGGGCTGATTGTTACCCGTTTCCGCTGCTCGCCCTTATCTGCTCCGGGACAAAGCACCAACATGTTCGTCTAAGCCTCCGCCATTTTTTCCTCCCCTATCTTAAATTATTTATTATAATTATTTCATCTGCTGATAATTTATATTACAATGAAAATATGTAGTATTGATAATTTTTTTCATTTTATTTTAATCTTATATTTTAATATGTTTATGAGCATAACAGGGAGGTACAATGCTGGAGGCTAAGAACAGTAGTTAGCATAATAAATGGGAGAAGTTCAGAAGGCTGATGGACATCTTCAGCAGGGCTGAAGATCTGCATATTTTTACCTGCTGCCAAACAGCTGAGGGCAATTCCCCTAACCTGATCATCCTTTATAGTTTACCAAACCTTACCTTTGATATGTATATCTGCTTTGATAAAGGGCAAAATGTGTGAATAAAAAGCTGTGGGTCCAGAGGGGGAGAGGGGAAACCACTCCCCTAGAGGGTGATGTCTCCGGCTGGTACCCCCAATGCCTTCCAAATTTATATTTCCTGTCTAGTTTATCCATTTATGTTGCAGACCCTTCTCCTGATTCCAGAACTTTTGCTGCAACAGGTTTCAGCAGTACAAGTGTGATCACTCAGCTCTAGTCTATGGGAAGAGGAATGAGGTGAGGAGCAGGCAGAGCAGAGCCTGACGGCAGGCGGGGTTACTTGCCTGTTCCTGCAGCTGTCCTGAAGGTCAGTGGCCCATTGGGCAGGGCCTTGCTCAGCTCTCTCAGGACGTGCTCCCAGCCAGTGAGCAAGTTAGTGGCCACACAGTGCTGCTCTGAATGAGGCAGAGTAAGCAGGTCCCCTGGGTTCTCCAGCAGATTATCCACCTCCTGTATGATGTCCTGGGGGGATGGGGACACAGAACCAGTGGATCTTGTGCCAGAGAAGCTTCAGGAAGACCCTGCCCACTCAGCTTCTGAGAACAGACCCTAGATCCTGTCTATTTGTTGATAAAGGTGATACCGAATGGCAATTCCCTGGGTCTTTGCTAGTGCAATCTGCCACTCAGAGGTCAATCCCTGGTCAAGACTACCAAGGACAATGCAAGTTCAGTGGCTAGAACAAGAGGAAAGATGTTAAAAGAGTGAATACAAATACTTGGTCTGCTCTTCCCACCTACCCTGGGAGAGCAGGGCCTCAGAGCAGGGTGCCATTGTATTGGGGTTGGTCTTCTTCCAGACCAAGGCTTCCTCGGGTCTCTATGGGATGCCTCCACCTGCCTCCCCAGGGTCCTGTCCTTACCTGGATGGTGTCCTGGGCCGAGGCAGACTTGAAGTTTCTGAGCAAGTCCTGGACTTTTTCAAAGAAGCGGGAGAGACTCTGAGGAAAGAGGAGATGAGGTCTTAGAGGGTTTCATGCATGGATGGGGGAGCGTGGGGAAATGGGTAGACGGTAGGCTGAATGGAGGGACCTTGCCTTCTGGTCCTGGCTGGAATCACTCACCTGGCTCTTGATTCCAGGGGGCGGGTTCCAGGTAAGGAAGGAGATCTCTGCAGGGGACAGAACAGCAGTTCATTAGGTGTGTGAGTGTGTGTGTGTGAGAGAGAGAAAGAGAGAGAGAGAGTTGGAGGCAGGATCTAGGGTCAGGCCCTACTTTCACACTGAGTAGTCCTTTGTTTATTCAGGAATCTGGGCCCCTCTTCTCTCAGTGCCCCACCCCCTTTCCTTCTTCAGTCCCCCTCTTCTCCCGCACCCCCCCCCCGCCCCACGCCCCCACAGGGGTTATGGGAAGTGTGCAGAGGCGTGACCCACAGCAGGAAAGCCCCCACAGAGGTACAGGTTGTGAGATATTAAATACCTTTGTCTCAGTTAGTAATTAGCTGCTGCCTGGGGCCCCCCAGGAGCCTTTCCCTTAGTAACCCAGCTCCATCTGCAGGACCCCCAGATCTTTTCCCATTTAGTCTCAAAGAATGGAAGCCTGGCCCAGTAGGGCACCACCAGCATTCATTGTGCTGGGTTCCTGTGGCTCCCCATGAATATGTGATCAGACAGCTTGAGTTGTGGGTCTTTGGGAATGTGGAATCTGAACTCAGAACCTTGTTCACAGACGGTGTTGTGTGGGCCATTGGGGGACCCAGGAATCAGTTTCCAGCCAGGGCTGCAGCGGCACTCATAGCTGCCCATGGTGTTGTGGCATTGGGTGGATTTGTGGCAGGAGTTTTTCCCGGAGATACATTCATTCACATCTGAGGACAAAGCCAGAGAGAATGTGAGGTCCTCCCTCCAAATTTGCTCACATCCTTCCTGCTCCTTCTCTCAAATCCTTTAGCAGTTCACATTGAGGACACCCCACTACATCCCGCTCACCAGGCTAGCCCAATAGGATACAAAATAGTGGTGCCATTTTTCACTGTGAAAGCACCATAAACTCAGAGTGCCCCTGCAAGATGGACAGCACAGGACTGTGTGTGTGCAAGTGACATGCCAAAGCTGAAACCGCTAACTGGAGAGCACAAGGCTTGAACCTTACAAAATCAAACAAATGTCAAAGGAAAATTCATTCAGCAAGCCCAAGCATTGCAGAAACATGCCCACTTTGAATGAATATATTACAGGAACTTCTGAGACCATAACCCTTGCACAGCCCCTAGGAGGAAGGACGTCTGGCAGAAGGGCAAAGAGCAAGGCCATAAAACAACCACTGGCAGCACGCTCCACATATGCACCAGCAGAAGCTGCCCATGGCCCATCCCCGATATTGTGTAAACAGAAGCCGCCTGTAGTGCGGTATAGACATGAGTGTCCACCAAGGCCTGCAGCTCTCCCCACCTGCATAAAAAGCCAGTCCCCTTTCCATGCAGCACTGACTCTTCCTCAAGATCAGTCCACCTGCACCCAGGTGCCATGAATAAATATTATTTTGATTACACTAAACTTAAGTCTGTTCTGTGTAACCTGGCCCAACCCCCAACCTTTCAAAAACTGTTCACCTGTGCGCTAGGATGGACTGTGACAGGACCTGTGATGGACATCTAAAGAGGAAGGATACCACACTGAAAGCTCTCACGTGCTGAGGCTATAGGCTGTGGGCTGTGTTACCACTGGCACAGAGCTGCACTCATGCCCTTATTAGAACAGATTCGGAGGCTCAGCCCTGCCTGGCCCAGGTGCCCTCTCCTCACTGCCTGCACTGGACACACACCATTGCTGAAAGTGCTGCCCCGTCTCTGCCAAAGCACCTTATGGCAGCTTCCTTTAAGATGACCCAGCAACATAAAGAAGGTGTTGTACATTTATGGAATCTGAACTCCGAACCTTCACAGACGGTGTTGTGTGGGCCATTGGGCAACCCAGGAACCGGCTTCCAGCCAGGGCTGCAGCGGCACTCATAGCTTCCCTCGGTGTTGTGGCATTGGGTGGATTTGTGGCAGGAGTTTTGCCCGGAAGTGCATTCATCCACATCTGACGTCAAACCACAGAAAGTGTCAGGTGATATCTAAACTCGCTGCATGCAAAGCTCCTACCCATTTTCTGAAATTACACTCTGGACACCTACTAAACCTTGCTTAAAGCCAACCTAGCCCAACATATACAAACTTGTGGTGACGTTTTCCACTGTAAAAGCACCATAAGCTCAGAGTGCCCCTGCAAGTTGGACAGAAGGACTGTGTGTGTGTGTGTGTGTGTGTGTAAGTGTCATTCCAAAGCTTGTTCCTCCACCTGTGGGGCAGGATGCAGTGTGGGAGGACCTGTGTTGGACTTCTAACCGGGGAGGCTGCCACACTGATAGCTCCAATGTGCTGAGGTGGTGGGCTGTGGGCTGTGGCACCACTTCATCCAGAGCTGCACTCCTGCCCTTATTGGAACAGAATCTGAAGCTCAGCCCTGCTCAGCCCAGGTCCCCTCTCCTCACTGCCTGCACTGGGCACACACTATTGCTGAAAGTGCGCCCCCTTCACTGCCAAAGCGCCTTTTGGCAGCTTCCTTTAAGATGCCTAAAAAAATAAGTAAGACATGGTACGTTTATGGGATTTGAACTCTGAACCTTCACAGATGGTGTTGTTTGGACCATTGGGGGATCCAGGAATCGGCTTCCAGCCAGGATTGCAGCGGCACTCATAGCTGCCCTCGGTGTTGTGGCATTGGGTGGATTTGTGGCAGGAGTTTTGCCCCGAGGAACATTCATTGACATCTGAGCACAAATCAGAGAGAGTGTCAGGCCCTCCTTCTTCTCCCTGCACACAACCTTCCTGCCACTTCTCTCAAAGTACACCGAGGACACCCCCACAACACCCTGCTTAATAGCCACCTAGCCGGACAGTATACAAAGTTGGGTGATCTTTTCCAGTGTAAAAGAACCACAAGCTCAGAGCAGCTTTGCAAGGTGGACAGGGCAGGACTGTGTGTGTGCAAATGTCATTCCAAAGCTATGTCTCCAACTGTGGGGCAGGATTGACTGGGGAGGATCTGTGATGGACTTCTAACCTGGGAGGCTGCCACTCTCATAGCTACCAGGTGCTGAGGCTGTGGGCTGTGGCAACAATGTGCCCAGAGCTGCACTCATGCCCTTATTAGAACAGATTCAGAGGCACAGCCCTGCCTGGCCCAGGTGCCCTCTCCTTACTGCCTGCACTGGGCACACACCATTGCTGAAAGTGCTGCCCCTCTTCTGCCAAAGCACCTTATGGCAGCTTCCTTTCAGATGGCTCAGCCAAGTAAAGAAGATGTGGTTCATTTATGGGATCTGAACTCCGAACCTTCACAGACGGTGTTGTTTGGACCATTGGGGGACCCAGGAACCGGCTTCCAGCCAGGGCTGCAGCGGCACTCATAGCTGCCCTCGGTGTTGTGGCATTGGGTGGATTTGTGGCAGGAGTTTTGCCCCGAGGTACATTCATCCACATCTGAGGACAAACCAGAGAGCGTGTCAGGCCCTCCCTCCATTCCCTGCACATAACGATGCTTCCCCGTCTCATAAGTTACACCGAGGTCACCCCACTATGCCCGCTTTCCTGTCACTTAGCCCGACATATACAAACTTGTGGTGACATTTTCCAGTGTAAGAGCACCATAAGCTCAGAGTCCCCCAGTTAGGTGGACAAGGCAGGACTGTGTGTGTGCAAGTGTTATCACAAAGGTGTGTGTCCCACCTGTGGGGCAGGATGAACTGGGGGAGGACCTGTGATGGACTTCTAACCTGGGAGGATGCCACACTGATAGCTCCCACGTGCTGAGGCTGTGGGCTGTGGGCTGTTGCACCGCTGCACCCAGAGCTGCACTCATACCTTATTTGGAACAGAATCCGAAGCTCAGCCCTGCCTGGCCCAGTTCCCCTCTCCTCACTGCCTGCCCTGGGCACACACCATTGCTGAAAGTGCTGCCCCTTCTCTGCCAAAGCTCCTTATGGCAGCTTCATTTAAGGTGGCTCAGCCAAGTAATGAAGATGTGGTTCATTTATGGGATTTGAACTCTGAACCTTCACAGACGGTGTTGTGTGGGCCATTGGGGGACCCAGGAATCGGCTTCCAGCCATGATGGCAGTGGCACTCATAGCTGCCCACAATGTTTTGGCAGTGGGTCGTTTTGTGGCACGGTTTTTTTTGTGTGTGTGTTTTAAAAATATGTTTTTATTGATTTTAGGGAGAGAGGATGCGAGAAGGATAGAGAAATAGGAACACTTATTGGCAAACTCCTGCACACCCCCTACTGGGAATGTAGCCCACAATCCGGTCATGAGCCCTGACCAGGATTCAAATCACTGACTTCTTGGTTTATGGGTCTACATTAAAAAACTGAGCCACACCGACCAGGGCTGTGGCAGGTGTTTTTTCCCTGAGTTACATTCATTCACATCTGAGGAGCCCCGCACCCACCTCTCATCGTCTGAGTATCCCATTGTTAGTACACATGCCACCACCTGGTGACCTTCAACTTCACCCTCAAAACACATTATGGTGGCCTCTCTACAATATGGTCATGGCAAGGACCATAGTCCCCAGTTTATAGGTGGAAAATCCAGGAGGGAAACTGAGTCATGAGGGCTGAACTTCCTGACCAAGCCCGAATAGGCAGACCTGTTGGGCACCTCATCCCAGGGCCAAACTGGAAATACAATTAAATTAGAGAACATTCACATGGAATTACCAACTGAGGTCCAGCTGAAGATGTGACTTATAACAGGAAGAACAGTAAACATCTGGATTCAGGTAGGAAGGGAGAGGTTGCGAGAGGAGGCGAGCTGAGAGAGGAGGTAGCACTGTGCTATGGGGAGAATTATTCCCTCAGAAAATAGAAGCCAGGAGCACAGGCTGGGATCCACACATCTGTGGCGTGATATCATCCAATCAGCTATGAAAGGTAGCAGGGCTGCTGTCAGTAGCAGAGTCTAGACCAGTGATGGCTAACCTTTTGAGCTCGGTTTGTCAGCATTTTGAAAAACCCTAACTTAACTCTGGTGCCGTGTCACATATAGAAATTTTTTTGATATTTGCAACCATAGTAAAACAAAGATTTATATTTTTGATATTTCTTTTATATATTTAAATGCCATTTAACAAAGAAAAATCAACCAAAAAAATGAGTTCGCGTGTCACCTCTGACACACGTGTCATAGGTTCGCCATCACTGGTCTAGACCCAACAGATCAGAGCCAGTGGGAGAGAGTGTGGCAATTTTGTTGCTTTTTATTTTTTTCTTTATTGATTAAGGTATTACATATGTGTCCTTATCCCCTCATTTCCCCCCCTCATGCCTTCACCCCCCTGGTGTCTGTGTCTATTGGTTAGGCTTATATGCATGCATACAAGTCCTTTGGTTGATCTCTCCATCTTACCCCAACACTCCCTACCTTCCCTCTGAGGTAGTTTTGTTGCTTTAAAAAAAAATCTCTAAACCCAGAACACAGGAGTTTTCATTTGCAACTACACACCTGGACATTGGCACAGGAGGGAGGCAAGGACTTGAGTTGCCTGAAGAGAGGCTGAGGTGGGAAGCAGTGAAGGGAAACTTGAAAAAACAGTAGCCAGGAGTCCTGCCTTGGGTCATTCATACACTTCCAAAATGGCCATTTTTCTTGGGAGGAGCTAGCTGCTCCCAACACCAGAGGGCAGATAAAGAAATAAACCCTGCCCTAGGTGATACAGCCTGCCACAGCCAGAATTTTGAGCTTTCCTGCGGGAACAAAGGCAGAGGCCAAGTTTAAGGGTAGAACAGTCTGAAGGAGCCCTCTCTGAGCTGATTGGAGGAGGGGCCATCTGCCCCACTCTTCTAGGAACCACACTGATAAAAACTCCAGGGTCCCCGATGACCACATTGGTCTCCATACAAGGATCTCTGTCCAGCCAAGGGCAGAGTAATATGTTGGGCCACTCATGGAAGAGTAGCTCTGGGATAGGAAAACACACTCATCATATTCCCAGAAAGCAAAGGAGCACCTACCCCACCTAAAGCGCTGCTAGAAACCGACTTTAGAGTAAGATTGACAGCTGGCTGACAGGCCAAGGTGGGCAGAGGTGGAATTCAGAGAATCAGGGAAGTATGCTGAAGCAGCCCCGGCCCTGGGCAACTAACAAACCTACTCCAGAGGGCAGATTGGCCCCTCCTGCTTACAGCCAAGTCCTGTGGAGACAGACACAAGCGATAGACCAGTGCATTGCTTGGAGCTTCAATCAGGTTCCTAAAAGACAACTGACAGTACCTGACAGTAGTTAGCACCTAAGTACCTAACAGGAACCCAGAATTGGCAGACAGAACAAAAGACTAGGGTCCTAAGCCGGCTCCCATGGGGCATTGAAACTCAACTGAAATGAATGACACTTCACAACTCTCCCAATTTTTTCCTTCCTTTTTACTTCTGTTTTCATTCTCCTTGATCCTTTTTAGTTTTTCTTTTTTCTTTCCTTTCCCCCCTTTTAAAATGTATCATCTTTCTCTCTCTGCTATATTGATTTGTAATTACTCTAGTCTCTGTTGTTTTGTTCATATATCTAATTTTCCTCTTCCCTGTTCCTATTCAATTTTCCTTTTTCTTTTTTTTGACTACTCAATTTTATTCTCTCTTCTCTTTCTCATCTTTTTCTCCTAATTTCTTGTTTCACTTCCTTAATTTAGGTCTATCTGCTCTCTTCTCCTTTTCAATTTTTTTCTTAACTTCTCATTTCTTTTTGCCCTCATTAATTCTAAACTGTGCTCCTAATCCTATTCATCTAATTCTTGATTCTTATTTTCTTTATTTAAGTCCTGTATTTACAGGTTCTTCCCCTTATTATTTGGTGTTTTTGGTTTGTGCTTTTTGTTTATTTGTTTTTTGTGTTGTGTTTTCTTCCCATATTTTTTCTTTCCTTTTCTTTCTATCATTCTTGCTCTGTTTTCTTTTTCCTAATTCTCTTTTCTCTGGTGGTCACTTTTTTTCTTAGCTATGAAGGTCTTGTGTACATTCTTGTTCTGTTTCTTCTGTTTCATTTTTTGTTTTGTTGTATTCTGTGCTGTTCAATCAGCACCTCCACAAAAGCTGGCACAACAGGGTCAGGGGTGAGTCACATAATCAGACACCCTGAAAGGAGACTCCATCCACAAATGGGACAATAACAATCAAGACCCAACAAAAATAGGAGAATCCAAATGACTAAAGTAGGGTGTCTTCCTAGAACACCCAGCCCAGGAGATCTGAGAAACTGCACTACTGGATCCCATAAAACACCTATTACATAAGACCAACCCAAAAAATCTATGTGGTATAGCAATTTGACTTAATACATAGAAACAAATAAAGGAACAGCAAACATGGGGAGGCAAAGAAACAATCCACAAATGAAATAAAAGAAATTACCAGAGGAATCACCAGAAAAGAAAATAAATGAAATGGAAGCAAGTAATTTGTCAGATAAAGAATTCAAAGTAATGGTTATAAGGATGCTCAAACATCTGAATGAGAATTACAGAAACTCAATGAGAAATATAATGAGCTGAATGAAAAGTACATAAACTTGAATAAGAATCAAGAGGAAATGAAGAATGACATAGCTGCAATAAAGAACACCCTTGATAGTTTCAACAGTATCCTGGAAGAAGCTATGGATGGAATCAGTGAGGTAGAAGACAAGGTAGAAAAAAATACCCAAACAGAGCAACAACTGGAAAAAAACAAACACTAAAAAGCAGAAAACTTCAGGCCAGCTTAGTGACAACATGAAACAAAACAACATCTGCATAATAGGGGTGCCAGAAGGAGAGGAACCTGAGCATAGAATAGAAAACCTGTTCAAAGAAATAAGGACAGAAATGATATCTTACTTGGGGAAGAAAAAAGTCACACAAGTCAATGAAGCACAGAGAGTCCCTATCAAGTTGGACTCAAAAGAACGCACACCAAGATACACCATAATTAAATGGGCAAATATAAAAGACAGAAAAAGAATCTTAAAGACTGCAAGAGAGAGACAGAAAGTTACCTACAAGGAATCTCCCATTAGACTATCAGTGGATTTCTCAAAAGAAACACATCCGGCCAGAAGGTAATGGCATGAAGTATATACAAAGTGATGAAAATCAAGGTACTGAATCCAAGAATACTCTATCCAGCAAGGCTATCATTCAAAATTGAAGGTGAAGTCAGGAACTTTCAGAAAATAAAGGCTGAAGGAGTTTATTTCCACCAAACCAGCAATGGAAGAAATGCTAAAGTGACTGTTGTTGAAAGAAGAAATCTAAAAGGAGGGAGGAACACAGGCATAAAGAGTAAAAATGGCAACAAATGAGTACCTATCAATAATAACCTTAAACATAAATGGATTAAATGTTCCAATCAGAAGGCAAAGGGTAGCTGAATGGATAAGAAAACATGACCCATATATACGCTGTTTACAAGAGATCCACCTCAGAACAAAGGACTTATGAAATCTGAAAGTGAAGAGATGGAAAAGTATTTTTCAGGCAAATGGAAATTTTACAAATGCAGTGGTAGCAATACTTATATCTGACAAAAGAGACCTCAAAGTGAAGGCCATCACAGGAGATAAGGAAAGCCACCTCATAATACTAAAAGGATCGATACAACAACAGGATATAATTCTGGTAAAGATATATATACCCAAACATGAGCATCCAAATATATAAAAAAAACTTATGGAGGATATCAAGGGAGATATCAAAGCAATACAATCATAGTAAGGAACTTTAATATTCAACTGACAAAACTTGATAAATCTTCTAGACAAAAAAATCAACAATGAAACAGCAATCCTAAGTTACACACTTGAGCAGATGAAACTAATTGGCATATTCAGAACATTCCACCCCAAAGCTACAGCATATACATTCTTCCCAAGTGCACAAGGGACATTTTCAAAGACAGAACACATGTCAGGACACATGCTAAGTCTCTATAAATTCAAGAAGATTGAAATCATATCAAGTATCTTCTCAGACCACAATGACATGAAATTAGAAATCAGGTACAATAAAAGCACCCCAAAACAATAAGACATATGCAGACTACATAGCATGTTATTAAACAATTAAACAATGAATGGGTTACCAAAGAAGAAATAAAAAACATCCTGGAAACAAATGAAAATGAACACACAAAAATCCATAATCTATGGGGCACAGTGAAAGCAGTCCCAAGAGAAAAATTCATAGCACTATAGGCCTATCTCAAAAAACAAGAAAAGCTCATAAGTTATCTAACACTACAACTTAAAGAATTAGAAAGAGAACATCAAGAAAAGTCGAGAGTAAGTAGAAAGTAGAAAATATTTCACACAGAGTCCAAAAACAAATAAACAAACAAACCACCAAAAACAAACAAACAAACAAACAATGCAAAAGATCAATAAAACCAAGAGGTGGTTCTTTGAAAGAATAAACAAGATTAATGAACTTCTAGCCAGACTCACCAGGAAACAAAGAGGACTGAAAATCAGAAAGAAAAGAGGTGAAGTAACAACTGACCCCACAGAAATACAAAGGATCAAAGGATCATAGAAAAATACTATGAACAACTTTATTCCAACAAACTGGACAACCTAGAGGAAATGGAGATATTCCTAGAAAAATACAACTTTCCAGAACTCAATCAGGAAGAATCAGAAAACTTTAATAGGTGGATAACTACTGATAAAACTGAAGTAAACAACAACAACAACAAAAACAACAAACTTCCAGCAAACAAAAGCACTGGTCCAGACAGTTTCATAGGGGAGTTTTAACAAATATTTATTTGGTTATTTATCAAAGCAGAAATAACACCTATGAGGAAGGAACACTTCCAAGTTCTTTCTTTGAGGCTAGCATTATCCTAATACCAAAACCAGATAAAGACAAAGACACTACAAAGAAAGAGAATTACAGGCCAATTTCACTGATGAACATAGAGGCTAAAACTCTCCACAAAATTTTTGCAAATCAGATCCAGCAATACATTAAAAAGATCATACACCATGACCCAGTGGGATTTATTCCAGTAATGCAAGGCTGGTACAATATTCACAGATGTATAAATGTGATGCAGCACATAAACAGATTGTAAGACACAAATCACATGATCATATCAATTGGTGCAGAAAAAGCATTTGAGAAAATACAACCTTTTTTTGATAAAAACTTTCAGCAATATGGAAATAGTGGGATCATACCTCAAGATAATAAGACCCATGTATGACAAACTTACAGCCAATATCATATTCAATGGGCAAAAACTAAAAGCATTTCCCCTAAGAATAGGAACAAGACAGGGATATCTGCTTTCACCACTGTTGATCAACATAATAGTGGAAGTCCTAGCCATAGTTATTAGACAAGAAGAAGAAATAAAAGGCATCCAAATTGGAAAGGAGGTTGTAAAACTCTGATTATTCACAGATGGCATGATACTGTATACAGAAAACCCTAAAGCCTCCACCAAAATACTACTAGATTTAATAAATGAATTCAGAAAAGTAGCAGGATACTAAATTAACACCCAAAAATCCATGGCATTTTTAGTCACCAATAATGAACTCTCATAAAGAGAAACTAAAAAAATAAATCCATTTACTACTGCAACAAAAGCATTAAGATACTTTGAAATAAACTTAACCAAGGAGGTAAAAGACCTGTACTCAGAAAAGTACAGGATGTTGAAGAAAGAGCTAGAGAAAGATATAAACAACTGGAAGAATATACCATGTTCATGGATTGGTAGAATAATCATCATAAAAATGTCCATACTACTCAAGGCAATCTATATATTTAATGCAATGTGTATTAAAATACCAACAGCATATTTCACAGACCTAGGACAAACACTCCAAAAATTTATATGAAACCAAAAAATACCCCAAATAGCTGCAGCAATATTGAGAAAGAAGAGCAATGTTGGAGGGATCACAAGACCAGATATCAGGTTATACTACAAAGCCACTGTTCTCAAAACAGCCTGGTCCTTGCACAAGAACAGGCATATAGTTCAATGGAACAGAACAGAGAACCCAGAAATCCAACCAAGCCATTATGCTCAATTAATATTTGACAGGAGGCAAGAGCATACAATGGAGACTAGACTATCTCTTTAATAAATAATGTTGGGAAAACTGGACAGGTACACGCAAAAAAATGAAACTAGACCTGTTATGGGGAGGACAAAGTGGTGGAGGAATAGACAGACATGCCTGAGCCTTGTCCCAGAGCAGATAGAATGAGCAGCTGAAACAAATAACACCCACCTCGAATTTGCAAAGGAGACTCAGCTGGTGAGACAATTTGCAGCAGGGAAGAGCAGAGGACCCCTGGAGAAAGGTAAAATCAAGGATCTGGGCAGGAGAGATCTGCCAGACCTCTGAGCCCAGAGGGTCCGAGGGAAATGGCACCAAGCCACGTCCCTTGGGATACTCACTGCATCTGACTGTGGAAAAGAGGCCCATGGGACTGCTGATGCCAGGGGTTCTAGATCTGGGTCCACAGTCACAAAAGACTGAGCCCAGAGGGGGCAGCCTGAATGGCTGAACAGAACGTGCAGTGCCGGCAGGAGAGAAGCTTGCAGAGGCTCAGTCTTTCCCCTCTCTGTGGCCTGTGCTTTCCTTCACTGAACCTAGTTCATAGGACCTTTTGGATACAGACACTCATCCGTGGCTGGGGTGCAGGAGAAGGTGTGGACTTGTAGAGTCTGGGGAGAGGCTGGGAAAGGGGTCCAGGAGAAGTGGCAGTGAGTCTGGCACTGAGTCATGCCTGAGCACGGGACCTGGGCAGCTATTTTCTCCTCAAGAGATAGCCCCTCCCTCCAATCTCCAGGGCAACCAATACAGCCGCACCCAGAATACACCCTATTTGGTACAAAAGATTAAAAAAAAATCTAAATAGTCCTTGAGAGTCCAAAGGGACTGGCCTAAAGTGAGGCCTTCAGTCCCAGAAGCAGGAAACAGAAACCATAGACAGTGCAGAACACTGGGATCTTAAGTCAGCCAAAGAAACAACACTTCACTTTTTCATTTTTATTTTATTTTATTATTATTGTGTTATCTCTTTTTTTCTTTTTTGTTTGTTGCTTTATTTTCTATTTCTTTTGACATTATTTTTCCATCATTCAATTTTATTTGCTATTTTTTTATTTTTTATACCATTTTAAAATCAATTTTTATGTAAATTTATTATTATTATTATTTTATTATTATTTTCTTCTCATTCTATTTCTTCTTATCCACTCATCCCCTTTCTATTTTCTCTATACTGAACTGAGGTCCTCCCCATATTCATCCAATTCTTAACCTTATTTTCTGTAAATAAGTTCAGCCTGTTCAGATTCTGCCCCCACCCTCTTTGCTGGGTGTTTGGTGTTAGCATTTTTTTGGTTTATCTGTTTGTTCTGTGGTGTTCTCTCTCTCTCTCTCTCTCTCTCTCTCTCTATATATATATATATATATATATATATATATATATATATATTCTCCTTTTTCTTCCTTTTTCTTTTCTCTCTTATCTTTTTTTTTCTCTCTTCGATATCATTTCTGCTCTCTTTTCTCTCCCCTAATTCTCTTTTCTCAGGTGGTCACTTATATTGGGGTTATCGGTGTCGTGAGTACAATTGTTTTTTTCCCTTTGTGTTGTGTCTTGTTGGGGAGAATTTTATCCTGTCTGGCCAATATGCTAGAGAGCAAGCCATGTAACCAGACACCTGGAGAGGAAACTCCATCCACCCCAGACCCAAGTACAGAGGCAGGAAGAAGGTGGCAGTGAGTGAGGGAGCAAAAGAGGAGTGTGTGGTTGTGTGGAATGTGTGTGTGTGGAATGTGTGTGTGTGTGTGTGTGTGTGAGTGAGGCACAGTTAGATCTCACAGGACCTTCGGGGGCAGGCTAACTGGGCTCGCCTAACTAGGCAGCCTCTGTTACCATTGTAAACAGTACCGGGAGGCTGGCTCTTCCTCAGAGTCTTCGCCTTTTTGAAGGGGTAGCTGCTGTAACTGGGACCCCAGTCTCACCTCCACCCATGGTGCCCTCAGATAATACCTGGGACTCTACAGCCACCTCTGCAGGGACCTGTCACCTCAGCTATGGTCCCACGGTCACTGAGTCTCCATCCACCCCTGGAACAGGCTCCTGTGAGTTCCGAAGCATGCTCCACTCTGACTGGCCGAACACTTTAGCCCAGGGCACTGTGACCACACGAGCAGCAGACACGTGAGCAGCCCGCTCCTGGCCAAGGAGCAGCAGCCCCACGAGCAGACCACCCCAGGCCTAAGAGAAGCAGCCTCAGGTGGCCTGCCCCTGTCCAAGGAGCAGCACCTGTGTGAGTGGTCTGCTCCCCCATCTGAGGAGCAGCAACCATGTGAGTAGCCCACCCCTGTCCGAGGAGCAGCAGCCACACGAGCAGCCCGCCAACAACTGAGGAGTGGCAGCCCCGCACAACCCGCCCCTTTCTGAGGAGCATCAGCTGTGCGAAGACTGCACCCTGCACTCGTCCAAGGAACAACAGCTGCGCAAGCTACCTTTCCCCATCCAAGCAGCGGCAGCTGCACGAGCAGCCTGCCCCCATATAAGGAGCAGCAGCTCCATGAGCAGCCTGCCCCCATTTGAGGAACATCAGCCACCCGTGCAGCCCTACCTGGTCCGAGGAGCAGCAGGCACACGGGCAGACCGCCCATGTCCGAGGAGTGGCAGCCCTGCACAGCCTGCACCCATTCGAGGAGCAGCAGCAAAATGTTCAGCTCACTCCTGTCTGAGGAGTATCAGCCATGCAATCAGCCCATCCCCCATCTGAGGAGCAGCAGCCGTGAAGCAGCCCGCCCTGTCCGAGGAACAGCAGCCACACACAGCCAGCTCTGGTCCAAGGAGCAGCAGCCACACGAGCAGCTTGACCCCATCCGAGGAACAGCAGCCTTGTGATCAGCCCAACACCATCTGAGGAGCAGCAGCTGTGTAAGCAGCCTCCCCCCACTAGCCAGAGAAGCCACCACTGCTGCGAACAGCACCCACCATAGGAGCTGCTGCCAACTGAGGATCAGCCACTGCTGCGACTGCCTGAGAAGCAACCGCAGCCCAAGAAGCCATTGCTACCCAAGGAGCAGCCCCTGCACAACTAGACATCTAGATCCATCAGTGAGATAAAAAAATGGGTAGACAAAGAAACCACCAAAGGAAAGAAAAGGAGTAATCACCAGAAAAGCAGCTAACTGAAACAGAGGCATACAATATGAATTCAGAATAAGGGTCATACAGTTCATAAACCTGATGGAGGAAAAAAATCAACAACTTATGTAAGAGTCAAGAAGAAATGAAGAATGATATAGCTGCAATAAAAAACACCATAGAAAGTTTCAACAGTAGACTAAGAGAAGTGGAGGAGTAAATTAGCGAATTAGAAGACAGGGAAGCAAAACACACCCAAACGGAACTGCAATTGGAGAAAAAAAATTAAAACAGGAGGAGAGCCTAAGAGAGCTATGGAACAACATGAAATGAAGCAACATACAAATAATAGGGGTGCCAGAACAACAGGAAGAGGAACAAGGGTTAGAAAACATATTTGAAGAAATAATGTCAGAAAACTTCCCTGATGTGGGGAAGAAAAAAGTCACCCACACAGAGAGTCCCAAACAAGATAAACCCAAAAAGATCCACACCAAGACACATCATAATTACGATGGCAAATGTTCAGGACAAAGAGAGAATCTTACGGGCTGCAAGAGAGAGACAGAAAGTTATGTACAAGGGATATCCCATTAGATTATCAAACGATTTCTCAACAGAAACATATCAGGCCATAAAAGAATGAACAGAAATTTACAAAGTGATGCAAAGCAAGGGACTGAATCCAAGAATACTCTATCCAGAAAGGCAATCATTCAAAATTGAAGGGGAAATAAGGACCTTCACAGACAAAAAAAGGCTAAGGGAGTTTATCACTACCAAGCCAGCAATCCAAGAAATGCTAAAGGGACTGGTGTAAAAATAACAAATAGAAAGGTAAGAAGGAAAACAGACACAAAAAATAAAAATGGCTACAAAACAGTACCTATCAATAATAACTTTAAAAGTAAATGGACTAAATGCTCCAATCATAAGACTTAGAGTGGCTTAATGGATAAAAAAAACATGACCCATATATATTTTGTTTACAAGAGACGCAACTCAGAAAAAGGGATTCACACAGCCTGAAAGTGAGGGGATGGAAAACTATCTTTCAGGCAAATGGAAATGAAAAAAAGCTGGGGTAGCAATACTTATATCAGACAAAATAGACCTCAAAGTGAAGGCCATAACAAGAGAACAGAAAGGCCACTTCATAAATACTAAAGGGATCGATAAAACAGGAGGATATAACCCTGGAAAACATATGTGCACCCAATGCCAGGGCACCCAAATACATAAAAAAAACTCCTGGAAGATATTAAGGGAGAGATCAACAAGAATACAATCATAGTTGGGGATTTTAGTGCACCACTGACATCACTGGATAAATCCTCTAGACAAAAAATCAGCAAAGAAACAGCAATCCTAAATGACTCACTAGATCAGATGGACTTAATTGACATCTTCAGAACATTTCACCCCAAAGTCATGGAATATACGTTCTTCTTAAGGGCACATGGAATATTTTCAAAAATAGATCACATATTGGGTCACAGGCAAAGTCTCTCCAAATTCAAGAAGACTGAAATCATAAAAAGCATCTTCTCAGACCACCATGGCATAATATTAGAAATAAACTACTGAATAGCATTCTATTAAACAATGATTGGGTTACCAATGAGATAAAAGAAGAAATTAAAATCATCCAGGAAACTAATGACAATAAAAACACAACAATCCAAAATCTATGGGACATAATGAAAGCGGTCGTGAGAGGGAAGTGTATAGCTCTACAGGCCTACCTCAAAAAACAAGAAAAAATGGTAGTAAATTATCTAAATCTACAACTTAAAGAATTAGAAAGAGAGTAACAAGAAGAGCCCAGAGTGAGCAAAAGGATGGATATAATAAAGATCAGAGCATAAATAAATGACATAGAGACCAAAAAAACAATACAAAAGATCAATGAAACCAAGAGGTGGTTCTTTGAAAGGATAAACAAGATTATTGAATCTCCAGCCAGGCTCACCAAGAATCAAAGAGAGAGGACCCAAATAAACAAAATCAGAAATGAAAGAGGTGAAATTACAACAGACCCCACAGAAATACGAAGGATTGTTAAAAAATACTATGAACAACTCTATTACAACAAACTAGACAACATGGAGAAAATGGACATATTCCTACAAAAATACAACCTTCTAAATCTCAATCACAAAGAATTTAAAAATCTCCATAGGCTGATAACTATGGAAGAAATTGAAGCAGTCATCAAAAAGCTTCCAGCAAACAAAGACCAGGGCCAGACGGCTTCACGGGGGAGTTTTACCAAACAATCAAGGAAGAACTAAAACCTATCCCCCTCAGACTATTCCAAAAAATTCAAGAGGAAGGGACACTTCCAAGTTCATTCTATGAAGCCAGCATCACCTTAGTACCCAAACCAGATAAAGACAAAACAATGAAAGAGAATTACAGGCCAATATCCCTCATGAACATAGATGATAAAATCCTCAACAAAATTCTAGCAAATCAGATGCAGCAGTACATCAGAAAGATCATCCACCATGACCAAGTAGGATTTATCCCGAGGATGCAAGGATGGTACAATATCTGCAAATCACTAAACATGATACATCACATAAACTAGTTGAGAGCTAAAAATCACAGTCATATCAATTGATGCAGGAAAAACATTTGACAAAATCCAACATCCTTTCTTGATAAAAACTCTCAGCAAGGTGGGAATAGAAGGATCATACCTCAACATAATAAAAGCCATATATGACAAACCCTCAGCCAACCTCATACTCAATGGGCAAAAACTAAAACCATTTCCCCTAAGAACAACAAGACAGGGATGCCCACTCTCACCACTCCTGTTCGATATAGTACTGGAAGTACTAGCCATTGCGATTAGATAAGAAGAAGAAGTAAACTGCATCCAAATTGGAAAAGAAGAAGTATAACTGTCCTTATTCGCAGATGACATGATACTGTATATAGAAAACCCTAAAGACTCCATCAAAAAATTATTAGACTTAATAAATGAATTTGGTAATGTAGCAGGATACAAAATTAATGCCAAGAAATCTATGGCATTTCTATACACCAATAGCGAACTTACAGAAAGAGAGACTAAAAAAGCAATCCCATTTACCATCGCACCAAAAAAATTAAGCTACCTAGGAATAAACTTAACTAAAGTAAAAGACCTATATGCGGAAAACTACTGGACACTGAAAAAAGAGATAGAGGGAGACATAAACAGATGGAAGAACATACTGTGCTCTTGGATTGGTAGAATCAACATCATTAAAATGTCCATACTACCCAAAGCAATCTATAGTTTCAATGCACTTCTCATTAAAATACCAATGGCATATTTCACAGACCTAGAACGAACTTTCCAAAAATTCCTCTGGAATAAAAAAAGACCACAAATAGCTGCAGCAATCCTGAGAAAGAAGAACAAAGTAGGTTGGATTGTAATACCAGATATCAAGCTGTATTACAAAGCCACTGTTCTCAAAACAGCCTGGGACTGGCACAAGAACAGACATATAGATCACTGGAATAGAATACAGAACCCAGAAATTGACCCAAGCCACTATGCTCAATTAATATTTGACAAAGGAGGCATGACCATAAAATTGAGTCAAGATAGTCTCTTCAATAAATGGTGTTGGGAAAATTGGAAAGATACATGCAAAAAAAATGAAACTAGACCACCAACTTACACCATACACAAGAATAAACTCAAAATAGATAAAATACTTAAGTGCAATACATGAAACCATAAAATCCCTAGACGAAACTATAGGCACCCCAATCCCAGACATCTCTTGTAGCAATAGGTTTGCTAATACATCTCCTAGGACAATGGTCAGCAAACTGCAGCGCGTGAGCCACATGCAGCTCTTTGGCCCCTTGAGTGTGGCTCTTCCACGAAATACCACGTTCGGGCACACACATACAGTGCTATTGAAACTTCGTGACCCATGCGCAGAAGTCGGTATTTTGTGGAAGAGCCACACTCAAGGGGACAAAGAACTGCATGTGGCTCGCAAGCTGCAGTTTGCCAACCACTGTCCTAGGACAATGGAAAATAAGGAGGAAATAAACAAATGGGACTATATCAAAATACAAAGCTTCTGCATGGCAAAAAAACCATCACCAAAATAACAAGAGAGCCTACTGCATGGAAGAACACATTTGCCAATGATACATCTGATAAGGGGTTAATATCCAAAATATATAGAGAACCCATACAACTTAACAAAAGGAAGATAAACAATCCACTTAAATTGGGCAAAGGATCTAAATAGACACGTCTCCAAAATGGACATACAGAAAGCCAAAAGACATATGAAAAAAATGCTTAAAGTCACTAATCATCAGAGAGATGCAAATCAAAACAGCAATGAGATAATACCTCATACCTGGCAGAATGGCTATCATCAACAAATCAACAAATGCCAAGTGTTGGTGAGGATGAGGAAAAAAGGGGACCCTAGTATACTGCTGGTGGGAATGCAGACTGGAGCAGCCATTATGGAAAACAGTATGGAGTGTCCTCAAAAAATTAAAAATGGAACTTCCATTTGACCCAGTGATCCCACTTCTAGGAAAATATATATACATAAAAGCCTAAGCGACCATTGTAACCCAACAGATGACTGAACAGACTGTGTAGGGCAACCAGGCCGGCAGGGGGATTAGTGAGGGGCAACAAAATGACCTAGCAGCAGGCTGTGTGGGGCGACCAGGTGGCAGGGGTGTTAGTGAGGGGCAACCAAACAACTGAGCAGCAGGCTGCTTGGGGCGACCAGGCCTGTGGGGTGGGGGGCAGCTGGGGACAACCAGGCTGGCAGGGAGGGGCAGTGAGGGGCGACCAGACCAGCAGAGGGGGCCAGTGAGGGGTGACCAGGCCAGCGGGGGGGGCAGTTAGGGGCGACCAGGCCAATGGGGGGAGCAGTTGGGGTGACTAGGCCGGAAGGGGGGCAGTTGGGGGTGACCAGGCCAGCAGGGGGGCAGTTAGGGCAATCAGGCAGGCAGGCAGGTGAGCAGTTGGGAGCCAGTGGTCCCAGATTGTGAGAGAAATGTCTGAATGCTGGTTTAAGCCCGATCCTGGGGATCGGGCTTAAACCAGTACTCAAACATCCCCCGAGGGTTCCCTGATTTGAGAGGGTGCAGGCTGGGCTGAGGGGACCCCCCCCCCATGCACAAATTTCTTTCACTGGGCCTCTAGTATCCTAAGAAAACGAAAATACTCATCAGAAAGAATATATGCACCCCTATGTTCATAGCAGTGCAATCCTATATAGCAAAAGGCTAATATGCAAGTTGTCCCCTCCAGCGGGAGTTTGACCCACTAGGAGCTGATCCTTCGCTATGACATGTGCTGACCACCAGGGGGCAGAGCAGAACGAAGGAAGGCCCCGGCTGGCAGCCGGCAGTCGCTAGGGACCCTATCCAAGCATGATTTTCGTGCCCTGGGTCTCTAGTTTACAATAATTAAGATTTGGAACAGCCTAGGTGCCCATCAGCAGATGAGTGGATAAAAATCTTTGGTATATTTACACCAAGCATGTCAAACTCACAGCCCGCTGGCTGCATGCCTCGTTTATTTGTGCCCTGTTAGCCTTTGAGTTTGACATGCTTGATTTACACAATGGAATACGGCATGGCTGTATGAAAGAAAGAACTCTTACCATATGCAATGGCATGGATTGACTTGGAGAGTATTATGCTAAGCGAAATAAACCAGTCAGAGATAGAAAAGTAAAAAAGCTGATGAACAAAAACAGACCCAGAGACATAGAAACATGGAATGAACTGTTGAACCTCCGAAGGAAGGTAGGGGAGGGTGGGAGATCAACCAATGAACTTATGCATAAACCGTGGACACAGACCATGAGGTGGTGAGGGCCTGGGGGGCGGGGCAGGGGCACACTGGTAGAGGTCAATGGTGGAAAAAGAGGACTTATGTAATACTTTCAATAATAAAGATAAGAAATAAAGAGAAAGAATGAATGTAGTCTAAAAACCCAACAGCCTCCACTGTGTTGTGCTCTATGATCTCATATATTTTCCCAGCATTTTTGTGAGGTAAGCACCATTGTCACTCCTTTTACAGATGGCTAAACCGAGGCACACAGCAGTGAAGAATGTGTCCAAGGTCATACAATTAACAAAGACATAGCTGCTTTTGTTTTTATCTGTAAAGGTAGGCATAGCTACTTTTTTTTTAATCTGTAAAGGTGGGCGCTCTTTTAAACACACACACACACACACACACACACACACACACACACACTCACAGTAATATTATCACATCTCGCACATTACCAGTGATTTCTGAATAAGTGTCCTGGCCGGTGTTGCATACACAGCTGTCAAAGTGCAAAACCAGGACTTCAGTCCTGGCTCAAAGGCCACCCTACCTCTTAGTGCCAGTGGGACAGGCACAGGCACACTTGTCCTCACTCAGACCTGGGGGCTGCACCTGGAACCAGGTCCTGGCACCCTGTATGCTGCAGGAATGGCTCTGGTGACTCCAAACTTCATGGACAGGGAGATGGAAAATGAGTAGTCATTCTTACCTTGACACGTGTTCTCACTAGCATTACTGAACTTTGCTGCCCCAGAAACAAGGCTGTATCCTGGTTTGCATGTGCAGTGGTAGCTCCCCTCCGTGTTATGGCAGTCTGCGTCTTTTCCACAGGCACTCACTGCTCCACGTTGTTCACATTCGTCAACGTCTGCAACAAAAAGGGATAAAGGGTCACCTCCCAAAGCCATGAGTGCCTCAGGGCAGAGAGCCTGGCCCCACACCTAGCATGGAGCCTGATGCTCAATCAGTGTCTTTAAGGAAATAATTAGACTCTCAGGGAATATTGCTGTGGCTGGGCTGTGCCTGGAGCAAGTCATTCCTGAAACCCACCAAATTGGCTCTGCTCTGCTCAGCTTTCTGTCTGCCACCTGGATTAGAATACAGGAGCAAGTGCTGAAGTGGTGGGTGGATGGAAGCTCTGCATACTCCTCCCCAGTCCTTGAAGGGTAACCTGAGGCACAGATTCCAGACTCCTAGAGACTCAGCTCATCTCTCTCTACAAAGCAATGTTTATTCATTTCTCATTTTCCACCTTCATATCTTTTTCTTTCTCTTTTCTCTGTCCTTCATGATGGTCTGAGAATAAAGGTTGAGGCCACCATCCACCATTCTGTCTCCATGTACCCATTCACCACCCCAAGCCTCTGTACCTTCACAAGTCTCCCAGGTGTGGATGATGGTTTCCCCAGCTGGAGACTTGAATCCCGGATTGCATTGACAGGAAATGGCAGCGCCACATATGGAGTTTGAAGGACACAACAGCTTACAGGCAGAGGCTGTGGGACGGAGACCATGGTCAGAAGATGAGGGCTGAGCCAGAGGCTGGGGAGGGGTGTTGGGAGGAGCAATCTTGAGCTTCCTCTGCAACAGGCCTTTCTCTGCCTGGGCTGAGAGGTGAGGTGGGGGATGGGACTCTGGTTGTGGACTGAGTTACTCCCAGCAGACTCACCTCTGGTGCTCTGGGGTCCATCTTCCAACAGAGTCAGCAAGACACACAGCGCTGGAACAGAGAGATGTAGGGTCAGGGGGGACACAGAACAGGGAAGGGAGGCCTAAGGGTGACACATCTGAGGGAAGGGGCGGCTCACCCCTCCCAGGCTCAGGCTCTGTCTGTTTCTCAAGGAGAGAGTGGGCAGGTGGCACCTCCCTGGCCTCCAATGCCCATGGCCAGAGGGTCTGCACCCATCGCCTGAGGGTGTCTTTCAGGAACTGAAGGATGGGGAGGGTCCTGAGCCTGGCACGGGTCTTGGCTTCTGCTGACCTGTGGGCAGCAGTTCAGGAAACATACTGGAGCCAGATGGCCTTGGTTCTAATCCCAGACCTTGGTCAGGTGCCTCATTTCCCCAGTTTCCCCTTCTGTAGAATGGGGATGAAGAGGGGGCCCATTTCCTAGAGTGTGAGAGTTAAGCAGACAAGTACTGCCCTGGTGTGTCAAAGTGCTTACTGCTCTCATTTCTTTATGTAAAAATGAAGGGGTTGGGCCCAGGAGTCCTCTCAGATCTCCCAAATCTAAGGTGCTCCGGACCCACACCCCTTCCTCAGGGACACAGGTGCAAGCACACTGCACCCACATCTGTCCACCACAATGACCAGCTTGGGACCCAGTGGTGACATTTCACACCCTGGCTCCCTGCACACAGGAAGATGCTGGGGGCTCATGTTAGGGGTGGTGCTGCACGGGCCCCCCAGTCCTGCACTTCCTGCTGCTCAGGGCACCCCATCCCAGGGCATGTCCTGGGGTTCTTCTTAAGTCAGCAGGGGGTCTAGAGAGGAGGACCAGTTTATGAGAGGGACAGACAAGGAGACAGATGGAGAGAAAATAAAGAGGAGAGAGAGAGAGAGAGAAGGCACTAGAGACTTGGAGGAGAAAGAGGGAGACAGAGATGAGGGAAAATGAATGGATGAGAGAGACAGAAGACACAGAGAGACATAGAGACAGAGAGACAGGAGAGAAACAGAGAGGCAGAGTTTAGAAGACAGTGATCTAGAGAGATGGACAGAGAAATAGGGAACTCCTAGAAAGAGAGAGATAATGATGCCAGAGAGACATGGAGATTTTAGAGAGATGGAGAGCCAGATAGAGAAACAGAAGAGGGAAAGGGAGGGAGGGAGGATGGGAGTGAGTGCGAGCACCTGGGAAGCAAGTGGGGTATGGACAGGGCTTGAGAGATCCATTTCGTCTCTGCAGATCTAGAGATGCTGGGGAGGCAGCCCAGACCCAGATATCCAGGGAGGCCAGATAGGAGGCAGGGGTGGAGGGATGGGAGCCAGGGAGGCAGGGCAGGAGTGAGTCACTTCCTGGGCAAATGAAGAAATAACTCATGGCTCCCAAGGAGGGGCTCCCAGTCGCACATAGAGGGGCTCCCAGTCACCCATGGAGGGGCTCCAGTAGCGCATAGAGGGGCTCCCAGGTGAATTTTGGGGTTGGTCATTGTGAGCACAACTGAGGAGCTGTGACGGGTACAGACTGGAGGGTCTCCTGAGCATTCAGTCCCAATGTTCAAACTTGATACCCTGAGGCCAGCAGAGAGCAAAGACCCTCATACCCTCCCCAAGGCTCTCGAAGATGCGGTAAACAGGCTAGAACTCCTGTCTTCCTCCTCTCTGGCCACAGGGTTTGGTTAGTTCTCCCTTTGGTGGAAACCCACTTCCTCTTTGTAGGACAGACCACAGAATGACCTTCCCTGGCAGGGTGGGTCCTGGGCCAATTGGTCCCCAGCTCTCAAAGCCCCAGTAGCAACATTTATGCTCACAATTGTCCTATGAGACAGAGACTCTGTTTATGTCCACTCTGCAGATGGACAAACTGAGGCTCAGAGCCCCGAAAATGCTTATGGAGAAACTGGCGAAGAGGGGGCTGGGGAAGATGGAAGTGAGGGGTCAAGTTCTCCAGACCTTGCAAGGGGGGTTCTTTGTACTGAGCTGGGCTTTCCTGCCCCACCACAGAGGCTGCTGGCCAGACCTCCACCTGGGGCCCAGGAAGCCACCCAAACAGGAGCCTGGAGAGGGGTGGCTGGTTGCTGCTCCCAGTCCCATCTGGTTTGCATTCCCCTAGCTGAGCCCTGGGCAGTCAGATTCCTGCCTGGGCCCCTGTGGCAGGGGTGGGGCAGTCATTCTCTCCTTGCTCCTCCTGCTAAGGATCCCCCTCCTGCAGCCCATCCCCCAGACCTACCAGTGAAATAATAATAATAGTAACATTAACAACAGCAGTAATAATAATGTTACTTAATTCTTACTGTGAACCAGGACTCAACCCTTAACACAAGCCTGTAAAGTGGAGACCAGCCTTGCTCTGCCCATTTCACAGATGTGGAAAGTGAGGATCAGGGGCTCTGTGACTTGGCCCCTAACACATCGCTGCCTTCAGGTGTGCTCCACACGGACTCGACAAATTTACTAAAAGTCATCTAATTGTAATCATACAACTGGTGAATTATATGCTATGTAAATTACACTTCACCTTGATAAAAACAAACAAACAAACACTAACAGTTCACGCCTTGCACCCTGGGTTAGCACAGGCAGGCCCATCCCTGTGGCCTGGGGAAGTTCTGAGTGGCACCCAAATGTCATTTCTTAACTCTCTTTGTTGCCTGGTTGCCCAGGCAATGAGCTGCCCTGATAACCTGATAAAGTGGTTCTCAACCTTCCTAATGCCGCGACCCTTTAATACAGTTCCTCATGTTGTGGTGATCCCCAACCATAAAATTATTTTCGTTGCCACTTCATAACTGTAATTTTGCTACTGTTATGAATCGTAATGTAAATATATGATATGCAGGATGTATTTAAGGGGTCGCGACCCACAGATTGAGAACCACTTCTAGAGCCACCCTGGGTGGGGCAGAAAGGGAGGCAAGGGGGAAGTCACAGAAGAGCTCAGGTTCAACCCACAGCAGCAAAGCCCTTCAATGCACAGCTGAGGCCCAGCTGGGTCTCTGGGAGCAAAAATGGGGAGTCTCCGGGGCATCCTCTGCCACACAATGGGAGAAGTGTGGGGCTCACCCTGCCGTGGAAGGGTCCCCCTTAGCTCCCTAGCCCCCACTCTGCCATCTGTTAAGAGTGACTTCCTGAGAGGGTCACAGCACTCATTCGCCCCCTCTCTTCCACCTGCTTCAGTTTCCCCTCTTAGGGAGCAGCTTCCAAAGTGGATCTGGAAGGAGCGTGGAGATCCCTCTGGGGTGGGGAACAGACCCTTAGAGACCCGGGGGTTCCTGCTGGGCGTGGGGGTTCCCCGGGCACTGCTAGCTGCTCTCCCATGTGCTGCGGCTCCCGCCTAACCATGTGGCTTCCTCCATGTCAGGCCCAGAGCTGCCAGAGGTGCCTCCTATTTGTCCTCGGTGGGGGGTGGGCAGACAAGGAAGCAGAGGCATGGAAGGGGTGCTGCCAGGGGTTCCCTTGCTCCTCCCATAGGGGCCCCCAAATTCTCACCCTGTAGGATGTGAAAGGCGCTGAGGTGGGAGCCTCCCATGGTCTGTGCAGGGTGGTTCCGTGTCACCAGGCTGGGCAACTGTGCATCCTTCTGTATCCTCCTGACCCTTATACAGTGTGTGAAGGGGCGGGCACTGCCTCAGGGCGTTGTCTCCACATCCTCCACAGAAACATCTATTATTTTGACTTCTTCACCCCGGCTCCTGTCCCCACACTCTGTTCCCCTCTGTCAACCGAAGAAACATTCAAATCTGTAGAGAATTTTTATGAGTTTATTTAAGCCAAACTGACAGCAATTGCCTAGAAGCAAAATCCCAACAGATTGAGAAAATTCTCCCCAGAAGGGCAGTTTAGAATGGCAGTTTTGAAAAAAATCAATGGAGGAGAGAACCCAAGATGGCGGCATAGGTCAACACCGGAGTTTGCTGCCTCGCACAACCACTTCAAAAATACAACTAAAAGACAGAACAGACATCACCCAGAACCACAGGAAGGCTGGCTGAGTGGAAATTCTACAACTAGAAAGAAAGAGAAAAGCATACCAAGACTCAGAGGAGGCGCAGTGCGGAAGCAAAATACAAAGGTGCGGAGGTGCATGCAGAGCGGGGCTGGCGGCTGATGGCGCTGTTGTCGTTTTTAATCGGGAGGTAGTCTCAGGCTCTGAGCTCCAGTTTGGGGTTAGTCTCTGGGGACCCAGACTCAAACCGTAGAAGCGAGACTGTCTGGCATCGGTCGGAACTTGAGGGCAGCTTTTTCCCCGAGGTACTTGCATAATTGCTAGGACACTGAGAAGCAGAGCCTCTGAAGGCAGGACTGAGAGCAGCCATAACTGCTCCCTCCACCCGCCCTGTTGATCCCCTGGGACCCGCCCCGCCCAAGCCTTGCACGGAGGCATTGGCTGGATAGCCTCAGGCAGAGGCTAGATTAGCACCTCCCTAGAGATCCAGGACAGAAGTTCTCCCACTGCAGACACAGCTGATTCTCACAGCCAATTGGCCTGGAGGACAAATCCTCCCCCCCCCCCCCAGTGTTACCTACAACAAGCAAGGCTTAACTACAACAAGACTGTGCACAAAGACTACAAGGGGGTACACCAAGAAAGCATAAAAAATGCGGAGACAAAAAACAGGACACAAATGACAGAAATGGAGGAAAGCAAACTGCTAGATATAGAGTTCAAAACCACACTTTTAAGGTTTTTCAAGAACTGTCTAGAAGCCGCTGATAAATTTAGTAAGACCCTCGAAAAGACTGGTGAGACCGCCGATAAATGAAGTGAGATCCTCAAGAAATCTAGTGAGACCCTTGATGTTGTGCTAAAGGACCAACTAGAAATTAAGCATACACTGACTGAAATAAAGAATACTATACAGACTCCCAACAGCAGACCAGAGGATCGCAAGAATCAAGTCAAAGATTTGAAATACGAAGAAGCAAAAAACACCCAACCAGAAAAGCGAAATGAAAAAAGAATCCAAAAATACCAAGATAGTGTAAGGAACCTCTGGGACAGCTTCAAGCGTACCAACATCCGAATTATAGGGGTGCCAGAAGAAGAGAGAGAGCAAGATATTGAAAACCTATTTGAAGAAATAATGACAGAAAACTTCCCCTACCTGGTGAAAGAAATTGACTTCCAAGTCCAGGAAGCACAGAGAACCCCAAACAAAAGAAATCCAAAGAGGACCACACCAAGACACATCATAATTAAAATGCCAAGAGCAAAAGACAAAGAGAGGATCTTAAAAGCAGCAAGAGAAAGACAGTCAGTTACCTACAAGGGAGTACCCATACGACTGTCAGCTGATTTCTCAACAGAAACTTTTCAGGCCAGAAGGGAGTGGCAAGAAATATTCAAAGTGATGAATGCCAAGAACCTACAACCAAGATTACTTTATCCAGCAAAGCTATCATTCAGAATTGAAGGTCAGATAAAGAGCTTCACAGATAAGGAAAAGCTAAAGGAGTTCATCACCACCAAACCAGTATTATATGAAATGCTGAAAGGTATCCTTTAAGAAGAGGAAGAAGAAGAAAAAGGTAAAGATACAAATTATGAACACCAAATACACATCTATCAACAAGTGAATCTAAAAATCAAGGGAATAAATAATCTGATGAACAGAATGAACTGGTGATTATAACAGAATCAGGGGCATAGAAAGGGAATGGACTGACTATTCTTGGGGGGGAAAGGGGTGTGGGGGATGCGGGAAGAGACTGGACAAAACTCGCGCACCTATGAATGAGGACAGTGGGTGGGGAGTAAAGGCGGAGGGTGGGGTGGGAACTGGGTGGAGGGGAGTTGTAGGGGGAAAAAAGAGGAACAAATGTAATAATATGAACAATAAAGATTTAATTAAAAAAAAAAGAATGGCAGTTTTGCACATTATTTTATACATTATAATCAAAGGAAGAGGCCTACGGGGGTTATAAGAAATCCACTGGTGGTAATTAAGGAGGCAGGCACAGAAATCTCTGGGATTGGATAAAAAGTAAAAGGAACAGACACAGACTCCTTTACGCGGATAGGTACAAGAGAGGTAAGAGTTCACAATTCACATGGTACCAATAACAGTGAGGGGTTCTGTGGTCTCTTGTCCAGGTGGGAGATTGTGCCCTGATGGGTCTGGAAAAAAGGAAATTACTCTGACATTGCAAAGGTATGTTATGTAGATGCCAAAAGACAATAGACAAGCTCAGTGAAGGTAAAGATTGGCCTTGGTCAGGGAAGATACAAGTCTAAGACTTGACTACCTTCCATGACTAGTTTTGAGTTTAAAAGTTTTCATTTCAGACAATCCCACTGTTATCAATGGAAGTGGAGTTCGTGGGGTGCTGCAAGGAAAAGATTTGTTGAAGCCGCAGGGGGAGAAGGAGTTTCACGGAAAGCTTTATTGATGATGAAAACTTAAGCGGGTGCCCCTCCAAGGCCTCATCTCTGTCCATCTCCTCAGGGAAGAAGTCCAAGCTTGTCTTCTGCAGGGCCAGAGTTAAGGTCATTGCCCAGAACTTCTGTTCCCTATTAAAATCCAGTCAGCCTGCTTAAGGTCACGTGCTATCGGTGGGAGCACTGGAAAGCCGGGGTGAGTGCGGGGCACAGACTGAGAAGGAGCACAGGAAGAAGAGAGAGAGGACTCTGGGGATTTGAACCTTCTCACATTGTGTGTGTTTCCATCCCCTGGCCCAGGGGTGAGAACCTTTACCTGCCAAGAGCCATTTGGATATTTATAACATCATTCACAGGCCATACAAAATTAGCAACTTAAAAATTAGCCTGCAATATTTGGTCAAACGTTTAATTTCCTCACCCCTAATGCCTTGGCAGGGCCAGACCAAATGAATTTGAGAGCCCGACGACCCCACCCCTTCTAGCCAATCCATTGTTCCCCAGGCTAGACTGACAGGCGACCACCTTCCCTCTTCACCTGACTTCACTGCGCAGGTGCCTCTCTCCCCCTTTGCTCGATCCCTTCCCCAGTGGAGTGATCTGCAGGGAATGGACAGTGGTTCCCTGAGGAGCGTGAAACTATAGCTTCCTGGTCAACTGCCCAGATGACCAACCCCAGCTGTGGCTGTTAGGATGACTGTCCTCTCTGCAATGCCATCCATTGCACGGAAGATGAGGGGACCTCAATGTCCTGGCCTCTTCCTGTGCCACCAGCCCACACTCAGCACCCTTCCAAGCCCCAGGTGAGGCGAGGGTCAGTTGGGGTCTCTAGGTGGAGAGGGGCATAAGAGGGCGGCACAGCTATTGTGAGGCCAGACAGCTGTCCCCAAGCAGGAGGCACCAGAGAGTGAAGAAAGGGGGTGGGAGGCTGCTGGCCAGCCCTGACCCCAGACCCAGGGTCAGGCGGGTCAATGGACCCTTTGTCTCCTCCTGCAGGCTGGACACCTGGATTCCCCCCAGGCCAGGTTTTCAGAATCCACTTGACCACATACTCCTGGTCATACCCTGCCCAGCCCCAGCTGGCATCCTCCTGAGCCCTCACTCCCACCCAGCCCAGCCCAGCCCAGGGAGATGGAAGGCAGTGTTGAGCTGGGCCATGTTTATAGTTCCCTGGCACTGCTGAGGGAACTCCTAAATATAGGGTGTCCCTCCAAAAATGTATACACACACTTTGAATAATTATAAAGGCAGTGTTCAATAAAATACATTTTATTTTCAAAATTGAGCTGTGAGCTGTTCAATTGTGCATACATTATTTTGGGACACCCTGTTTGGGGCCTTGGCCTGAGGCAGAGTGTGGGTGGGGGGACCACATTTGTGCCTCCGGGCTTGGGTCCCCAAGATTAGCCCAGGTTTCTGAGTTTCTGGGATTGGGACTTGGGGAATCTCTGGGAGGAGGGTAAGGAGTGTGTCTGCTTGAATGTGGACATAGATGGAGATTAGGCGGTGGAGCCCAAAGTGATGAGAAGAGAAGCAAGAGGCTGTGATATCTTAAGAGGGGGAGACACGTTTCTGTCTCCTTCACCCCAAGTCGCTATTGTAGTAGGAAAATGGGTGGTGAGCTGTCACCCCTGCGTGCCCTCTGCTTCTAGGAAATGAAGGCCTCAGGAAGCTGCAGGGACACCCACAAAATCCAAACAAACCCCAGTTCCTAGCAACCCACTTCTCTTTCTCCATCAATGCTGAGCTCACTGGGGGCTGGGCTGGGGGTTGGGACATGGGCTCTGGGTGGAGTGGGGTTATAAGCAGCTGCAAGACATCTGGGCAGCGGGTGCCCTGCCCCCGTCCCCTCCAGGTGGAGCATTGAGAGCTCATAAAGGGGCAGCTGGACCTCAGAGTGTCCCCAGCTTCACCCCCTCCCAGTGATCAACAAGATATAGGGAAGTAAGAGCCAACTGAAGGGTGAATTATTTAAAAGGGGCAACACCAATGATCTTTAATATCTTTTTAAAAATAAATTTATATAGATATCAGAGAGGAAGGGAGAGGGAGAGAGAGATAGAAACATCAATGATAAGAGAGAATCATCTATCAGCTGCCCCCTTCACACCCCAAACTGGGGCCCAAGCTAGCAACCTGGGCATGTGCCGAGACCAGGAATCAAACCATGACCCCCTGGTTCATAGGTTGACGCTCAGTCACTGAGTCCCACCATTTGGGCGTACCAATGATCCTCAAGGCATCCCAGGAAAATGATGGTAATTAAGACTTTAATGGAAGCCCTGACTGGTTTGGCTCAGTGGATAGTGCGTTGGCCTGAGGACTGACGGGTCCCGGGTTTGATTCCAGTCAAGGGCATGTACCTTGGCTGCGGGCACATCCCCAGTAGGGGGTGTGCAGGAGGCAGCTGTTTGATGTTTCTCTCTCATCGATGTTTCTAACTGTCTATCCCTCTCCCTTCCTCTCTGTAAAAAAACAGCAAAGTATATTTAAAAAAAAGACTTTAATGGAACCTTAATGCTTTCTCAGACACTGGATAGAATGGATTGGAATATTACACAACTGTGAGAAAGAACCACAGGGATATGCAATGAAATAGCTAAGTCTTAACAACATACTCCTTTGTCTATTCTAATCACAGAGTTACGTACAAACATGTTAATTTGCTCAATGAATTTTGTAGTAGAATCTTATTTTTTTCAGCTTTACTGAGGTACAATTGACAAATAAATTAAAATATATAGAAAAGTTATGACCTTTTAATGATTTGGTTGTAGTAGAATCTTGAGCAAAAAGAAGTCCCCAGAGCCCCATACAAAAGCCACCTTTGTCATAAAGCTCAGACACAGAGAAAATGAAACAAAGTTTTGGCATACAGATATACAAGAAAACAAACAAACAAAAACGAATGAGAAAATAGGAAACAAAATTTGAGGTGGTGGAGGGAGAGAGCAGGGTAATCCCAGTTCTTAGTGGGGGACTGAAGTTTGGGGTCCTTATAGGATTAAAAATAAAGTAAACTAAAGCTGGTTATGGGAAATATTTTAAACATATTTTTTCTTTTAAATATATTTACAAGAATATTGATTTCAGAGAGGAAGGGAGAGGGAGAGAGAGATAGAAACATCAATGATGAGAGAGACTCATTGATTCGCTGCCCCATGCATGCCCCATACTGGGGATTGAGCTCGCAACCTGGGCCTGTGCTCTTCACTGAAATCAGACCTGGGACCCTTCAGTCCACGGGATGACACTCTATCCATTGAGCCAAACCAGTTAGGACTGATCATGGGAAATTGTTTCTCTGAACCTGAGACCTTGTAAAACTTTTTTTTGGAACTTTAAAAATGTTTAAGTTTCTAATGAGAAGTGGTTAGAGGAAGAACAGGAATGCGAGATGCAAAGAGGTGCCCAGGCTGGGGGTGGCCCCAGTGGGGAAGGGATCAGCTGGAGGGGCATGGAGGGTGGTGGGCAGTGGAGGAACTGACAGAGGCCAACAGGAAGCTGTGCAGTACATAGCTGATAACACTCAGTGATGATTTGGTCTCTTTATCGAAGCTCACAGCCTCTTCCCCATTCTGCAAGGGCTCCTGGGAGTGGTGGGCTGAGGGCTGACAGTGCCCAGTGATGATGAGTTCCTGCCTCCCAGGGACCCTGCAAAGGGACCCCAGAATGTGGCCCAGGTGGGGAAGGAAGGGGTTGTAGGCTGAATGCCCAAGTCAACTTTGCTTCATGCCTCAGTTTCCGCAGCTGAACCCATCCTCCGTCACAGGTTTTTGGGGTCTTGGGCAATGATGCTGATGGTTATGACCAGGCTCAGAATGATGTGATGTATTCTGAGAGCCAGGGGCTTCAGTAAGAGTAAATCCATGCCAGCACTCTATCAATTGGGGTCTCCTTTCACCAGTTATATACACATTTTGGCACTTACTTAAAAAGTTAAAAAGAGTTCCCCCATGACCTAGCAACTCAACTCTTAGGTAAATACCTAAAATACTGAGAGCAAGGACTCCAACAAATATTTGTACACCCATGTTCATTGCAGTGAGATTCCCAATCACCAAAGGTGGAAACAAACCAGGGTCCATTGACAAATGAATGGATGAACAAAATGCGATCCATCCACACAATGGAATAGTATTCAACCACCAAAATGAATGAAGTAATGATAGATGTGGTGGCCACCCAGCATGTAAATGTTTAATACCACTGAATATTTACCTTTAAATGGTAAATTTCACCTCATTGTGAATCTCACCCTCATTTTTAAAAGTCCCGAGTGGGTGATGGCACTGTCCCCCACCATCTGTGCTGTCACAGCCTCTTCTTTGTACCTCACAGGTTGCTCCTTAGTTCATCTTTCTACTGTCTGAGATGAAGTAGGCGGTATCCTCCTCCTTTTACAGATATGACAGTCACTTATTCACTCAACAAATGTTGCATCGCAGACACTGTTCTAGGCTCTGGGGGTGCATATGGGAAGAAGCCAGAGCAAAACCTCTACCCCATGGGGCTGATATTCCCATGTGGGAGATCATGAATGTGATACATGAGAATATTGTGGAGAATGTCAGGAATGGGAACATTAATGAAGAGGGAGGGGGATGCTGATGGGGCGGGTTTGCCAAACTAAGTAGAGTGCTGGGGAGGCCTCCCTAAGAAAGTGACATTTGAGGAAGGATATGAAGGAAGTGAGGAGGCAAGAGATATGAAGATATCTGGGGAAGAATGTTCCAGACACATGATAATTAATATGGTAAACATTAAAGACAAAAAGAGATTCTTAAGTGCAGCAAGAGAGAGACAATCAGTTACCTACAAGGGAGTTCCCATAAGACTGTTAGCTTATTTCTCAACAGAAACACTGTAGGCCAGAAGGGAATGGCATGAAGTATTCAAATAAGGAAAAAAAAAGAAATGGTAAACAAGACTCCTCTATCCAGTAAGGCTATCATTTAAAATTGAAGGTGAAATAAGAGCTTCCCAGACCAAAAATCCACCACCACCAAACAAACAAACAAACAAACAAACAAAAAGCAAACACTAAAGGAGTTTATTAAGACAAACCAGCATTGCAAGAAATGTTAAAGGGACTGCTGTGAGAAGATGAAGAAAGAGGGAGAGAAGAACATAGGTGTAAAGAATAAAAGTGGTAATAAATAAGTACCTAGAAATAGTAACCTTAAATGTAAATAGATTACATGCTTCAATCAAAAAACATAGGGTAGCTGAATGGTTAAGAAAATATGAAGCCTATATATGCTGTCTACAAGAGACTCAACATAGAACAAAAGACTCACAGGATGAAAGTGAAGAGGTGGAAAAATATATTCCATACAATATAAAAGCAGGGGAAACAATGCTTATATCTGAGAAGCTATACTTCAAAACAAAAGTTATACCAAGAGACAGAGAACAATACTACATACAGGCAGTCTTCAGGTTACATTGGACTTGATGTACGTCGTTTTGTGGTTATGTCGCCATCTCCCATTTATTTATAAAAAAAACATTTCATCATTTTGATGTATGTACATATGTGCTTTATGCTTTTTGTTATTTATTTACCACAAGTAAAGGTCAGGAATTGTTATCTTTCTTTTAGTTTTTTTTACTTCCTTACTGCTTTGTATGTGCTCCATGTGATTGACATAGGGGCTTATGTAGGTGGGTTCTGACTTATGGTGAAAATTGCGTTATGTCGTGCTGTAGGAATGGATCTCCGATGTAAGCTGAGGACCTACTGTACTAGTAATAATAAAGGGATCAATCCAACTAGTTGATATAACCCTGGCAAACATATATGCACCCAATATAGGAACACCTAAATATATAAAAAGCACTTGCAGGACTTAGGCAGAGATAGACAGCAATGCAATCATAGTAGGGGACTTTAACACCCACTGACTACACTGGATAGATCTTCCAGACAAAAAGTTAAAAAGGAAACAGTGACCTTAAGGACATACTACATCAGATGGATTTAATTGATATTACAGAACATTTCATCCAAAAGCTGCAGAATATACATTCTTCTCCAGTGCACATGAAACATTCTCAAAGATATACCACATGTTATGACAAAAAACAAGTCTCTACAATTTCAAGAAGATTGAAATCATACCAACCATCTTCTTGGATCGCAATGGCATAAAACTACAAATCAACATCAATAAAAACTCTCAATAACATTTAAACACATGGAGGATAAATAGCATGCTATTAAACAATGAATGGGTTACTAATGATATCAAGGAAGAAATAAAGAACTTCCTGGAAACAAATGAAAATAAACATGCAACAACTCCAAATCTATGGCACACAGCAAAAATGGTCCTGAGAGGGAAGTACAGAGCATTACAGACCTACCTCAAAAACAAGAAATATATCTATTAAACTATCTAACCCTATAACTTAAAAAAAACAGAAAGAGAACAACAAGTAAGGCTCAGAGTAAGTAGAAGGAAGGAAATAATAAAGATCTGAGTGGAAATAAATGACATAGAGACTAAAAAATAAAAACACCACAACAATATAAAAGATCAATGAATCCTAGAGCTCATTTTTGAAAAGATAAACAAGATTGATGAACCTACAGCCAGACTCATCAAGAAACAAAGTCAGAGGACCCAAATAAATAAAATCATAAAAGAAAGGGGCAAAGTAACAACTAACACCACAGAAACACAAAGGATTGTTAGGAAATGCTGTGGATATCTATATGCCAACAAAGTAAACAACCTGGGTGAAATTGGTAACTTTCTGGAAAATGCAATCTTTCAAAACTCAATCTGGAAGAATCACAAGACCTGAATAAGCTGGTAACAACTGATGAAATTGAAGCAGTAGTCACAAAACTCGCAGCAAATAAAAGTCTGGACTGGATGGATTTATAGGCGAGTTTTACCAAACATTCAAAGAAGAACTAAAACCTATCCCTAAACTATTTAAAAAATTACAAGAGGAGCCCTAACCGGTTTGGCTCAGTGGATAGAGCGTCGGCCTGTGGACTCAAGGGTCCTGGGTTCAATTCCGGTCAAGGGCATGTACCTTGGTTGAGGGCATATCCCCAGTAGGGGGTGTGCAGGAGGCAGCTGATCGATGTTTCTCTCTCATTGATGTTTCTAACTCTCTATCCCTCTCCCTTCCTCTATGTAAAAAATCAATAAAATATATTTTTTAAAAAATTGCAAGAGGAGGGAAGACATCCATACTCTTTTTATGAGGCCAGCATTATTTTAATTCCAAAACCAGATAAGAATTAAAAAAAAGAAAGTTATAGGTCAATATCCCTGATGAACATGGATGCTAAAATTCTCAATAAAATTTTAGCAAATCAAATCCAACAATACATTAAAAGGAAAATATACCATGACCACTTGGGATTTATTCCAGGAATGCAAGGCTGGTACATATGCACAAATCAATAAATGTGATACATTACATAAATAAAAATGAAGCATAAAAATCACAAGATTATAAAAATAGATACAAAAAAGCATTCCAAAAATCCAGTACACATTTTTGATAAAAACTTTCAGCAACATGGGAATAGAGGGAATATTCCTCAATATGATAAAGGTCATATATGACAAATCTACAGCTAACATCATGCTAAATTAGCAAAAACTAAAAGTGTTTCACTTAAAACTGGGAACAAGACATCATGTTCACTTTCACAACTCTTATTCAACATAGTACTGGAAGTCCTAGCCACAGTGCTCAGATAAGGAGAAAAAAATAATAGGATCCAAATTGGAAAGGAGAAAATAAAAGTGTAGTCATTTTCAGATTACATATTGTACATAGAAAACCCTAAAAACACCACCAAAAAAACTACTAGATTAAATAAATGAATTCGGCAAAGCAGTAGGATACAAAATTAACATGCAGAAATCAATGGCAGTTTTAGACATCAATAATGAACTTTCAGAAAGAGAAACTAAAAAAAATATTCCCATTTACCATTGCAACAACAACAACAAAAGATATCTAGGAATAAACTTAACCAAAGAGTTAAAACATCTATATTTGGAAAACTACAGGATGTTGAAAAAAGAAATAGAGTAAAATACAAATAAGTGAAAACATATACTGTGTTCATGGATTGGAAGAATTAACATCATTATAATGTTCATACCTACCCAAAGCAATCTATAGATTCAATGCAACCCCTCTTAAAACACCATCAATTTGTTTCTAGAACAAATATTCTGAAATTTTATATGAACAATGACAAAAAAGGACCCTGAATAACCCCAGCAATCTTGACAAAGAAGAACACAGTTGATATCAAATTATACTACAAAGCTTCTGTAATGAAAACAGCCTGATACTGCCATAAGGACAGTCATATAGATCAATGGAACAGAACAGAACCCAATAAATCAACCCACAGCATTCTGGTCTATTAGTATTACACAAAGCAGGCAACAGCATACAATGGAGTAGAGACAATCTCTTCAAAAATGATGTTGGGGAAATTGGACAGGTACATACAAAATAAATGAAACTAGAACACCAATTTACACCACACATAACAATGAATTCAAAATCGATAAAAGACTTAAATTTAACTTATCTATAATAGTAAAAGCATAATATGCAAATCGACCTAATGGCCGAATAGCAGAATGACCTTCTGGACCACCATGCTATGACATGCACTGGTGCCAGGCCAGCCAAGGCAGGTGCAATGCGATTGATCACCCCATGATCGCCCTGCAGAGGGAGGCTCAGGCCAGTGGGGCAATCAAACGGTGGGTGGTGGTGGGGGGGCATTGGTGGTCTGGGTCTCCCTCTTTGGGGTGATCATGGGGTGATGGCAAGGGCCGCGACCAATCGCATCGCACCCGCCTTGGTCGTCCGGACGGTCGTTCTGTTCTTCAGTTGATTTGCATATTATGCTTTTATTATTATAGATATGCAGAGGCCAAGGACTCAGGCATAGTGCAATGAAGGCTTGTGGTGGTGTGGAAGCTGGGACAGAGGGCGGGGATGGGGGGGGCGAAGAAATGGCAGACATCTGTAATACTCTCAAGAATAAAAATAAATTTTAAAAAAGAAACATTTGCCCTGACTGGTTTGGCTCAGTGAATAGAGGGTCGGCCTGAGGACTGAAGGGTCCCAGGTTTGATTCTGGTCGAGGGCATGTGCCTTGGTTGCAGGCACATCCCCAGTAGGGAGTGTGCAGGGAGCAGCTGATCGATGTTTCTCTCTCATCGATGTTTCTAGCTATCCCTCTCCCCTCCTCTCTATAAAATATCAATAAAATATATTTAAAAAAATTAATAAAAAAGAAACATTTGAAGAAGGAAAAAATATCTAGAAGGAAAAGTTTCATAATTTACCTGACAATGTAAAATATTTTGAAAAGTCAAAACAAACATGAACATATCATGAAGTCATATGCAAAAACACTTGATATTTTAATATTAGAAAACACACCTTAAAGGTATTGAAAGCTGGTGACAAACTACTCCAAGCCCCTGAAGATTTCACACTCCTCTGCTGTTAAGGACACTTGACTAAGAGGAGGAAGAGGGGGGGGAGGAGCTTAAGAGCCTCTGCAGTATTATGCCCTAAATAGGGGTATTATATGTTGTCTGAGAGTTTCACCAGTTGTTATGTAAATTTCAGTCCATCATAACTTAAGCAAAACAATGTTTTGCAAGTTAGTCTTAGCTCATAAGCCTGGAGTAGAGCAAGTTAGACTTTCATTTAAAATTGAAAAAGAATATAGTATAAAGAGACATGTTTCTTTAAGCAGACTACCAAATCTGATATACAGACATTGGTAAAAGCTAGCATAACAGCTGCCATTGCATTCTAAGCTGAAGGGATGCAGCATTACCCAGAGGCGGTGCTTGATGGTAAAGATTATGAAGGGTAAACAGCGAGAGCTGGTTCAAGGTCTTAGGGAACCCACACACTTGGACTTCAATTATTTCTCTAGTATTACTAATTTTGTGAAAATAACATTAGATATTTACTTTCTTCCTCATATGAACTTGAACTATTAAAACTGCTAGGTTAGCCAACTAATAAGTGTTAAGCAGAGCTTGGATTTTAGCTGAAATACATGACTGTGGTACTGAAAGGGGGCAGCAATAGAATGTTGGGAACCAGCTAGTATTGTAAGAAATACTAATCCTGCTCTGTTAGCCATGAGTGTTTTATTCTGATTAAAGAAGGCACATTCTACCCTGGCTGGAGCTGACCTGGAGATGCAGCCCTTCCTCCCCATTCGGAGCTGCCTATTACATTTAAAGATAAACAAAGATTTGTGACAGAGACCAGAATCGCCAGCCCTTTGAAGATCCCAGCCTTTTTTTGCATACCTGCAGGCCTTTGTAAATCTCCAGCCTGCTTACCTGTTAATTTTGGCACTCCCTTTGGCTATTTCCCTATGTAACCCCAGCTCTTGCATATCACTAAGCTCTTTGAAGACCCCCTAGTCCTTTTGCATATCTGTAAACTGCCCTTTTGCTATATAAGCAGCTGGTTTATGGTGGGCTGCAGAGCAGATTTTTATGGATAGCCTGCTGCTCTCCCATTCTGCAAGCAATATTGGAATAAATATGATTCAACCCTGTCTGCTTAATTGGCTCATGTAGTGACAGGCAGCATGAACCTACTGTTTGTCCGGTTACAACAGCAGATACAATGGGTCCAAGGATATCTATCACTACTTGAGCCAAATGAAACCATATATTTATTATTGAGAGAGATATACGAGCATTTATTTCAATCATGCTAGCAGTATGGAGAGAGCAGTTGCTCACCCTGGAAATTTTGCTCTAACATTTAATTTTAAACAAACTCTTACATAGAGTTAGTGGGTGGGGAAAAATCTAAAGCTAGTGAATTCCCAGAATCTGTCTTCTTTCACTGTCCTTGCAAAGATTAGCCCTGGAATGCTCTCTCCCTTCAGATAGGTTCCACCCTTGATGTGGGCTCCAGGATACCTTGTCTCCAGGGCCTGATTTCCTTGTAACATGTCTGTTTCCCAGGGTTTGTAAGAAAACCACTTGTCTATAGTTAGTAGGTGAATAATCATTAGACAACTGTGGTCCTATTCTTACTACATGTCTCATTTAGTATTATCATCCCATATCTGTGAAATTAGTTTTATATGTAAGGTGTTTTGTTGTTGAACTGTATTTGTCCTGTCCTGTTGTATTTTCCCCTTATGGATTTTTTGACTCTGAATTCTTTCAAGGAAAAGGGGCATAGGGTCTCTTCTGTAGCTGTCAATTTTTTAACTGAATTGTGTTTTTTATGTTCAGTTGTATGAGTTATTTCTATATTTTGCATTAACCCCTTACCAGCTATATCATTTGCAAATATCTTCTTGCATTTAGTAGGTTGCTTTTTTGTCTTGTTGGTATTTTTGTTTTTGCTGTTGTTGTTTTGTGCTGTGCAAAGCTTTTTGGTTTGATTTAGTCCCATTTATTTTTTAAAACCTTTATTGTTGAAGGTACTACATATGTCCCATTTTTTCCCCACTGACCCCTTCTAGTCTGCCCCTGTCCCCTACCCCAGGCCTCCAACCAACCCCCTATTTTCTGTGTCCATGAGTTACGCATCTATGCATACAAGTTCATTGGTTGATCTCTTCTCACCTGCCCACCCTCCTCTGCCTTTTGTTTATTTTTGTTTTTGATGTCTGGCCAATTTTATCTTAAAGTCAATTGATTAGCAAACATATCTCATTTAATACCTTAATCATCCTATGCTATGAAAAATGACATATTACAAAATACTGGGGCTAGTATGCTAGCATGTTTTGGAGGTGCTCATCCTGCTATTATATATTATTTGGTCTCTCAAGGACCTTATATAAAATAATTAAAGGAGGCATTTTCAGGAATATATCATACTATATTCTTCAAAAATCCTTAAATAAAGTAAATGAACAATGAATTTATTAACAGCCTCTCATATAATTGAATAACCTATTTTTAAAAAATTACATGCAACTATGATTTTTTGTTGTTGTTCAGAAAATCTAAAACTACCTGCACCTGATACTAACAGAAAACCACAGACTTCTACTCAAAGAGTCATTTTCAGACCAGGACCTGCAGCATCTTATCACACGGGTGATTGTGTGATTCTCAGCATCTCAAGCCCACCGGGACCTGATAATTCAGATTCTGCATTTGAACTAGACTCCTGGGTGACTCGTATGCACAGTGAAGTTGGAGAAGTGCTTGTCTGTACTAGGTGTTGTCACCTTTTCATGCTGTCAATTGAGGCAGGATAATTATGTGTGTTGGGTATTGTTGGTGTCCAGCAGCATCCTTCAGACATTGCCAAATAGCCCCTGAGGCACAGTCATCTTCAGTTGAGAACCACTGCCCGACAGTGAGAGCTAGAGGCATCTTGACAGGATTCCATTCAAAACCCTATCTCTTATTAGTTTTACCTCTGAGAAGATCAGTAACCTCATTTGAGCCCTATTCATGCAATGGGGGATAGAGAATGATCTTTTCTAAAAATTAAATCAGACAATTCTTATAAAATGCTTAGCTCAAGTCATGTGGCATAACAATATCTAAGTAAATCTCTTATTATTTTTAAAATATATTTTTATTGATTTTTTTCAGAGAGAGAGAGAGAGAGAGAGAGAGAGAGAAACATTGATGATAGAGAAACACCGATTGTTTGTTTTCTGTATGCCCTCTACTGGGGATCAAGGCCACAACTTGGACATATGCACAGACAGGAATCAAACCAGCATCTTCTCAGTGCTCTGGATCATGCTCAACTAACTGAGCTGAAGGGGAACATAAGACTTTTTTGGGGGGGGGGCGGGGTCATGGCTAGGAATCTGAATCTGTACCAGTAACCTGCCTTCTAATGCACACTCTTGCTAGACGATAATTAACTCCATTTGTGAAAGAATGCAGGAGACTAGCAGCCTGACTCTGTACCTAGTTAATCAGTCTCCCTAATGCACATTCCTGTTAGCTCATAATCAAGTCACTGCCCCTTCCTTAATTATCTGGTCTTGCAAGACCTATTTAACTAAATACTCTCAATTTACAAGGGCCACAAACCAAGGACATAACAGCTTAACTAGAGGGAGGTCACTGGCACCATCCAGGATAGACATTAGATACAATCTAAATTAACCTTTCTAACTGACTCAGGAGGGGCTGTGAAAGTCACCACAGAAGCTTGGTAGTTAGGAAACAAAGAAACTCGGAAATATATAAGGAGAAAATCTCATTGTCTAAGTTGTTTAGGACCTGGATCTTTGAGTCCCCTGAACCATCAACTTTGCATTGAATAAAGGCTTACTTTCCTGACCCTCTGAGTGTTCAACTGTCCCTTCTTCCACTCGAATTCCACAAGCCATACTGGCCTTGGTAATGAATACATTATGAGCTACTAAATGACAGCTCTTAACATGTGATATAAGTATAAAATCCCTAATGATTTTGACAAATGTGTCAGGAAGCCAAAGAATGTGGAGCCCTGGATTGCATACCAAAGGAGCACTGTTCTGCCTTGTTGAAGAGAATAGCAATTTTCCAGAGATATCAGGTCAGTGATCCACCCCAATCAGACATTGAAGAAAATGTGAAGTCAGCGATGGGATAGGGTTGTAGAAAGCCTGTGAGGTTAAGACAAGGAATTATAAAAACTGAATTAACGACTTCCAACCTGGCCTTTTAGGATCAGAGAATCATTAGGAAAAATTTCCTTTGTTTTTCCAGATGCCCAGAGAGAAATCATGTGCTTAGAATTGGTAAAAACATGAGAGAAATGTGCCTGATAAGCTGTAAATATCCCTCCCCACCCCCCACCCCCCACCCCACAGTCCTCATTAGCCTATGCAACACTGGGCAACAGGGAATGGCTGTTGGTTTTGATTTCTAAACTGGCTCTGAAATGGATGCTTCACTCCTTCCTGCTGTCTCCTGTGGGGCAGAGCTTCAGTTTCCATCCTCAACCATCCAGGGAGCAATTCAGACTTCCACAAAGAGACCTTCCTCTCAGAGACCCAATGAGTGTGGGAGGCCAGTAGGTACATCAGGAGAGGGTTGGAGAAGATGGAACCTGTAAGCTTTTACGTGAGTCACCTGGGAGCACAAACAGCCCAGCTCAGAGACAAGACATCACTCTGTCTGCATTCTTGGTTAAGTAACAATTTGTAATTTATTGAACACATTAAGAAAGATGTGCTTGATTAATTTGCACTACAAGGGCCATAGTTGACAATTAAGTGAGGGATATGCATATACAGTGGGGCCTTGACTTATGAGTGTCCCGACTAACGAGTTTTTTGAGATACCAGCTGTCTCTCAGCTGATTTTTTGCATTGAGTTGATAGAGTAATTTGAGTTAACGAGCTCCTTAACGAGCTCGGTCTCAGAACGAAATAAACTCGTAAGTCAAGTCCCCACTGTATAGTTGAATGACACTGTAGAATGAGTGAATGCATAAAGTGATTGCAGTAAAATGAAAATGTATCTGAGATTTGTTTTTCAGGGAGGAGGTAATTGGGTATTAGGTGGGAAGAACAGTGCAGTGGATGGGGAATGTTTGCATTAAATTTTTTAAAAAATATATTTTATTGATTTTTTACAGACAGGAAGGGAGAGAGAGAGTTAGAAACATCGATGAGAGAGAAACATCCATCAGCTGCCTCCTGCACATCTACTGGGGATGTGCCCGCAACCCAGGTACATGCCCTTTACCGAAATCGAACCCGGGATCTTTCAGTCCGCAGGACGACGCTCTATCCACTGACCCAAACCGGTTTCGGCAATTTCTTTTTTTAAAAATTAAATCTGTATTGTTCAGATTATAACAGTTGTTCCTCTCC
>NW_005871861.1:76784-91054 GCF_000147115.1 Myotis lucifugus
CCTCCCTCTGCCCTTACTGCCCCCCACTGTCCTCATCCATAGGTGTACAATATTTGTCCAGTCTCTTCCCGCACCCCCCACACCCCTTTCCCCCCTGAGAATAGTCAGTCCACTCCCTTTCTATGCCCCTGATTCTATAATATTCACCAGTTTATCTGTTCATCAGATTATTTATTCACTTGATTTTTAGATTCACCTCTTGATAGATGTGTATTTGTTGTTCATAATTTGTATTTTACCTTTTTCTTCTTCTTCCTCTTCTTAAAGGATACCTTTCAGCATTTCATATAATACTGGTTTGGTGGTGAAGAACTCCTTTAGCTTTTTCTTATCTGTGAAGCTCTTTATCTGACCTTCAATTCTGAGTGATAGCTTTGCTGGGTAAAGTAATCTAGGTTGTAGGTTCTTGCTATTCATCACTTTGAATATTTCTTACCACTCCCTTCTGACCTGCATAGTTTCTGTTGAGAAATCAGCAGACAATCGTATGGGTACTCCCTTGTAGGTAACTGACTGTCTTTCTCTTGCTGCTTTTAACACATTGCGTACTGCATAGAAATCTCTAAGACATACGCCAGGGACCGCACGTTTTGGGGCAAATTGCATGTTATTTAAATCATCATAATGCACTTTAGGTGTTGTTTTTCAATAATTATAACATTTTTATTTACAAAAACAATTAAACAATTAAAGTTCCTAGTACTTTTTTAACGTATGGTACTGAGTAAAACATTTTCCTCTATGAAGAGGGACCAAACAAAATTTACATAAGTATCTAGATTGGCTCCTTTTTCCATGGGCATGAAAAACAAGAACACTCGTGAGCGGTCTTTAACAGATGGCGCGAGAAACACGAGAAAACTCCTGAGCGGTACGAAATGTGTTAAGATTCTCTCTTTGTCATTTGCTCTTGGCATTTTAATTATGATGTGTCTTGGTGTGTTCGTCTTTGGATTCCTTTTGTTTGGGGATCTCTGGGCTTCCTGGACTTGTAAGTCTATTTCTTTCACCAGGTAGGGGAAGTTTTCTGTCATTATTTCTTCAAATAGGTTTTCATTATCTTGCTCTCTCTCTTCTTCTGGCACCCCCATAATTTGGATGTTGGTACGCTTGAAGTTGTCCCAGAAGCTCCTTACACTATTGTTGGGGTCCAACCCCAGCAGGTCCAGGGGTTCCCAAAGGTGTGGACGGAGTAGGCAAAGAAGGAATGACACGGAGACAGCGTTCAGTTGATCAGCAGCCTAGCCAGGTTCTCTAGCCAGGTTCTAGCCAGGATCTGCTATATTAATTTTTTTGTAACTGGTAGCCAAGGCACATGGACATAGCAATGTGTATTGCACAGGAAGGGCTAGCGGAGGCAGAAATTTGGAAAGAAAAATTAAGATATGGAGAAGTGGGCAGTGGTGATTCTCAACACATGGCATGTTGACTTGCTTCAAAGATGATGGTTGGATGGATGGACGGATGGAACAAGCCACACATAAAGTTATTTGTGACTGAGTCGTGTTGTTCTAAAGAACAGGGTAAGAGAAAAAGATGGCAAAGAAATTGTTAGTTCTCCAGATGTGTGCCTCAATTTTTAATTCTTTGCATACACCTTCATAATTATGCCATTTCCATATGCTATCCACACTAACATTTTCTCAATTCAGGTATCTACTGCTTAATGTCAGTTATTCCTGAAAAGCAGATGCACACGAAAAGGTCCATTTTGACTCTATACTCCATTATTTTAAATTAAAGGCCTGGTGCACGAATTCGTGCACCAGTTGGGATCCCTTGACCTGGCTTGTGGGATTGGGCCAAAACAAGCTCTCCTACATCCCCCAAGGGGTCCTGGATTGTGAGAGGGTGCAGGCCAGGCTGAGGGACCCCACCAGAGCAGTATCAGGGCTGGGGAGAGATGGGAGAGGTTGGCCAGCTGGGGAGGAACTGGGGGAGGGCTCCAGGGCATTTCCAGCCCATGTTGCCCAGTCTGGATCAGCCTGACCTCAGCAGCAAGCTAACCTACTGGTCGGAACGTCTGCCCCCTGGTGGTCAGTGCACGTCACAGCGAACAGTTGAGTGACCTTAGCATATCATTAGCATATTATGCTTTGATTGGTTGAATGGCAGACCAGACACTTAGCATATCAGGCTTTCATTATATAGGATGGGAAAGATTGTATTATAACTCTCCACCAATTTCCTGAAGTATAGCTAAAACCAATTAAAGATTTATGTTTCAGTAATAAAATACCATGTTAGGATATAAAATACTTATAACATTGCTTCCTTTTGACTGCCAAATGAAGATAGTTGCTACCACTATTTTGGTAAGAAGTCATATTTCTACTCCATTGGTCACATTTCCAAGATGTTCTTTTTACTCCCTCAACTTTTGGAGGACTGACTCATTGTAGAAAATAACCTTTGCTTTTGGCAAAATGTAGAAAGTCCTGAGGAAACAAGTTCAGGATGAACCCACTGTAGTAGGAAATGACTGACATTGTGTGTGATGTTATGATGACCTCTCTTAGCACCAACAATATCTGACACACACACACACTTTACTTTGTTTTCACTTGGGGCACTTTTTCTACACATTGTTTTATTTGAAATCGTGTATTTAGTTCTAGATATAAACTTTTCCTGTGTAATCATGGGCCAGAAAATATTATATTAAGAGATACACACATTTTTAAAAGTTCAGACATTATCACACAAACACACAAAAAAACAGCACAACAAAAAAACAAAACAAAACAAACACAAAATAAAACCAACAACAACTGCATTCTACTGGGAAAAGTTTAACGAGGGAGATAGTCTGTGGAATATATCCATGTTTTTCTTTCTTTCTTTCTTTCTTTCTTTCTTTCTTTCTTTCTTTCTTTCTTTCTTTCTCTCTTTCTCTCTTTCTCTCTTTCTCTCTCCCTTTCTTTCTTATTGAGGCAGCATTGGTTAATGACATATGTTATAATGTTAATATTATATATAATTTGATATAATTCAGCAATTTTTCTTCTGAGTATCTATCTGAAGAGCATAAAACAATTAAAAAAGATATGTATACCCGTATGCTCATTGTACTATTTACAACAGTCAAGATATGTAAACAACACGTGTCCATTGATGGATGAATTTATCAAGAAGATGTGGTGGTACATATATGCAATGGATTACTATTCAGTCATAGAAAAGATCAAATATTGCCATTTGAAACATCAATTCTGAGAGTATTAGGAAAGGAGTGAAATAAGCCTGACAGAAAAGGACCAAAATCACATGATTTTACCTGTTTTTCTTTAATCACTCACCTTTAGTTTTCTTAGAATTGACTTAATTTTCTCTTTTCGGCTGTGAATCCATCATTTTTTACCTGGGGAAGAGATAAAACTAAAATGATGGAAATGGCTAATAAATAAGTAAATAAATAAATAAATATTCAAGTCTTTTCTCAGTTTTTCTGGGAAATTTAAAGAAACATTCATGTACCTTCAACCAATTATTCTTGTGTCACATTGTTTTATCTCTATGCACACAAACACACTTTCACTTAATATCAAATTTACAAACTTATGTAATACATGAGATTCACATAACATAAATTAAAGCATTTTAAAGTATATGATTCAGTGGCATTTAGTACATTTGCTATATGCACTCATCCCCAGGATCTAGTTCTAAAACATTTTCATTACCTCATGAAGACTCCACGTTCATTAGGTAGAAATTTCCCATCACTGTCTCCAAGCTCCTAGCAACAACCAATCTACTGTCTGTCTCCACAGATTTATCTATACTGGATATTTCATATAAATAGAATTGTCCAATATATAACCTATTATATCTGATTTTTTTTTTTACTTAGCTTAATGTTTTAGAGGGTCATTCATGTTATAGCATTGTTATTGGATGAATGATAACCCCTAAAAATTCATATGTTGAAATCCTAACCTCCCGGACCTCAGAACATGACTCTCCTTAGACAAAGGGTTTTAAAAGAGGTTTGAAATTAAAATAAGGACATTAGGGGGACCTCTAATTCAATATGACTTGTGTCTTTACTCAAAGAAGGGAGATTAGGGTAAGATGGCAGAATAGGAAGCTCCAGATTCCCTTCCCCTCATGGACACATCAATTCAACAAAAGTACATGAATCCATTTCCTTTGTGAAAAATCCAGAGATTGCTTGAGAGGCTCCTGCACCCCAATTGAGTATGACACCAGCTGCATTGAAGTCAGTAGGATAATTCATGGCACCATCTTGCCACAGGAGATGACTGAATTGTACCGTCAGCATTCTAACATTTTGAGGGTCTGCCTGAGAGTGAGTTTTGTCACGCCTGAGAATGAGCACCAATGGGAAAGTGCCACAAGTTGGGATGCACTGAGAACAAAGGGGATAGATTAGACCAGCACACACTCACTGTCATTGACCTTTCCCCAGACTGTGAGAGGGCGCAGGACGGGCTCTCTCTCTCTCTCTCTCTCTCTCTCTCTCTCTATATATATATATATATATATATATATATATATATATATATGGAAATCTTATCCTTTACAACAGCATGGATGGACCGGGACATTATTATGCAAAGTGAAATAAGAATACAAAGACCATATGATTTCACTTATATGTGGAATCTAATGAACAAAATAATTTAGCAAAATAGAAACAGAAGCATAGATACTTAGAACAGATTGACAGCTGTCAGAATGGAAGGGTTTTGGGGAGCTGGGTGAAAAAAGGTGAAGAGATTAAGCAAAAAAATAGATACATATGACATATAAACATGGACAAAAGTATGGTGATAGCAAGGGAGAAAGGTGGGTGGGGGGAGGTGGAGGTGGGCAAAGGAGGATAAATGGATGCAAAGAGAATTTGCTTTGGGCGGTGAGCACACGATGCATTGTGCAGATGATGTTTTATTGAGTTGCACACTTGAAACCTGTCTATTTTTAAACCAATATCACCCCAAATTCAACAAGAAGTTTATAAATACTCTACTTCAGGAAATTATTCAGAACTGAACACAAGAGAAAGTACATGTAACAGGTTTAACACAGGAGTGTCCAGATTTCATTAGTGTTTTGAAAGAATCCCTCTGACTTCTGTGTAAAGAGGAATTGGAAGGAGACAAGAGTAGGAAGGGGTAGTTGGTCAGAAGGGAATTGCAGTGGCTCAGACGAGAAGATGGTAGCCTGGCTCAGGAGTGGGTGATGGAGACTGAGCCATCTGGGCACATGAGGCATATACTGAGAAGATAAGAACAATAAGGTTGTATAATGGCTAGGTTGTAGGGCAAATAAGATAACTGTGGAGTAACATTCAGGTTTCAAACTTGCCCAAGGGAATGGATGTAGTGCCATTCATAGAGAGAAAGACACCATGGAAAAGGATGGGATTAGGGTGAAGATGGAGGGTCGTAAATTGGAAGGCTGAGTTTATGGTGCCTTGGTAATATCAAAGATGTCAAGTAACTGGAAATACTCCTCTAGTTCTCAGAGCTAGAGAAACGTATGTGGCCATCATTTGCATCTATATGGTGACTGACCCTAAAGAATGAATTCTATTGCCTAGGAAGAAAGAATTTAATGAGAATTTAAATTGGCTGAAGCTATAAAAGAAACAAAGAGAAATGCTAGAGATAATGGAGAAAGACATGGAGGAAGGGCATGTGAATAGATTCTAGACAGGATAAGGATGGAGTGTTTCATGAGAAAGAGTGATAAATAGTGTAAGAAGTTTCTGGAAAGATTTTAGGGGCATGTAGATCATTGTAAACCTAAGAGATATTTGCTTTGGTGGAATGATTTGGGAAAGAAGCCAAAATACATGAATTGAGGGAATGAATTTAAGAGAAGGAAAGAGTGACAAAGAAAAGTCAACTCTTCACTGGTAACTAGAAGGAATTGGTAGGCCAAATGGTACGGGTGTGTAACATGGAAAAAAATCAAACATGTTGCTACAACATTGGGAAGAATGCTTTTTAGATGGTGAGGGAAGAATGAAGGGGATAAGGGTGGGAGAAAGACAAAGAGGGAGGAGAGAGAATGTGTGAACAATAGTGTAAGAAGAATTCATAAGGCAAGAATGATGGGATTCAAAGTGAAGGTGAATGTTGTCTTCAGAGAGAAGGGAAATGGTGTGAATGATATGGCAATGTGGAGAAGGTGCCTGCTAATTTATGTGTGTTCAGAGGGTGCACTTCACAGAGTGCTTGCAATTACTCAGATTTTCCCTGTGGAATATATGATACGAATATTTGCTGAGAAAGGGAGAGGGGATAGAAGATTCAACTGTGAAACCAGTGTTTGTGGAAGATGAATGAACAGGTGAAAGATATACAGAACTTCCTGGGTGTATACTAGACTTCTTTTTAAAAAAATTTATTTTAAAATATGTTTTTATTATTTGAGAGAGAGTGAGGAAGGTAGAGGGATAGAGAACGAGAAACATTTATCGGCTGACTCCTGCATGCCCCCTACTGGGGATCAAACCCACAACTCAGGAGTGTGCCCTGACCAGGAATTGAACCAGGGACCTCTTGGTTCATGGGTCAATGCTCAACCACTGAGCCACAGTAGGTGGACATAGTAGGCTCCTTTAAATGGGAAAGAAGACACAAGGGGTTTAATGGAAGATGGAAGAGCTAAGAAACTGTAAGTAAAAGAACTGTCTATGTCTAAAAAATTTTTTAAAAAGAATTTGGTAAATCTAAACCACTGGTGGTTCTTAGTAATTATTGCCATGAATTATCTGATGCAATGATGGTTTTTCCTTCCTGGTTTTCCAGTGGATGGAGGGTGCCGAACATATCAAGCAGCCTCCTTAAGTCTAAAATGCTAGCTAACACTTATTTCCTTTTATTTCTTAAACATGTACATCATATCCTCCAATTTTGACTTTTGTTGTTTGGTGCTGAGTGACTACAAGATAGAGGTGGATAAAGGGTAAGATAATGTGGGACTGAGTGGAATGTGAATCCCTGTTTCAGAGCATTGATTCTTGCTTATTTAGCTAACCATGGATGGCACACGGCAGGTGTTCAATAAGAGTGCTAATGTGTAAAAGTCAAGATGAACACAGTTCCTCAGGGGCAAGAGCAAAATATATATTTTCTGAGACCATTGCTAATGGTTAAGTTATCAAAGAGTAAATTCAGTGGGAGCCATCCTAGGGCATCACCTGCTGCACACCCAGGTTGTCCAGTGTGTTGGCATGAGGTACTCTATCAGTTAGTGAAGTGCTCTGGGAGGAATGCATGGCCTTACCACACTGTGTTTACGGGCATTCGATAGTAGTCCGCTGGAGAGGGTGTATTGCTCAGACTCCACCTTGATTTTCCCGACCCGTTTCAACCATTTCCTGTATTGCTCCCGGACCTGCAGAGGCAAAGAATGCTCTGAGTCAGCTCACTGAGAGAAGTGTGAATGGAAAGAGTCCTGGGTGGGAGGTGGACAGTGGTACCTGCTGGCTGAGGAGACAGTACACCAGGAAGATGAAGACGCCCTGCAGGCTGTTGATGATGGTGAAGAGATAGGCCATGGCGTGAGCAGCTGGGCCCACCTGCAGAATTCCCAGACACCACGTGCAGCCCAAGATGAAGAGCTGAGCTATCGCTTTAAATGTCAGCATCCTGGGTAGAAGGAGAAGAGAGGCCCATAAGCACCCAGAAGAACAGAATCAAGGCCATTCTCATCTCCACCCAATGAATGTTCCTGCCTTCTCCTATGGGTGATGAGTTCACAGACAGACTTGTGTTCAGCTTTGACCTTTACTGTCAATGATTCTCCACAATAGAAATGCTATTTGGGTCCAGTATGGCATTTGGATTGAATTGAGTAGGGTCTCAACACTTCAGAATGTAAGTTCAAAAAAAAATTCTATAATGCCCCATGGCAATGCCTAATTTTATCTAACCAACATTACCAAGTGTTTTCTGTGCATCAGGCTATGTGCTGGAACCTGGGCATTAAAAGTTATAGAGGCAAGATTTCCATTTTCATAAAGGTCACAGGCTATTCCAATGACTAATACAGTGGAATAATGACATGCAAAATGTAGAAAGGATACTGGAGAGGGGTGAGAAGGAGCCTGACTGAGAGTGGGTATGGAAGTGTAGACTGGGTTGTGGGAGGAGTCACAGATTTTTCTAAGTGAACACAGTTTCTTTGTACTTTTGCTGTAGGACTGCTGACAAAAGGCCAAAGAGTGTTTATCAACCAATGTCAATTCCTCCAGTTGCTGAGGGAGTTACAAGATGGGATAGAGACAGAACACTGTGGCCAGGAAGTCAGAAGCCCACCACTGAATCCAAGCTGGCTGCCATTGGAGGACATCTGCATCTCTTTACTCTGGGTTCCCTCAGAAGACCCCGAGAAGGGATGCCAGGGCTGCTGAGGCACATGGATTTGCTCTTAGGACCACACATGTCTGTGGGGTTGTCACCCTCTTCTCCATTTTACCTTGTATTCTTGAGGGTGGACACATCACTGTTGAGCGAAGAGAGTTTGCTTTTCAAAATGCAGAGGGTCATCAGAAAGAAAGCTAGATTGACCTTTAGGAAAACACGCAAGGTTTAGTGAATAACATTTCAGTTTGTTATCTCTAGTCTAGCCTGTCCAACAGAAATTCCACATTTAAGTAGTTTTCATATTTAGTAACAGTGTTAGAGGTTTTAGTTTTGGGAGGAGTCTTAGAAAACCACAGCAAACCCAAGACAACACAGGGACATTCTTGCTCATGTCATCCTCCCCCCTCCTTATAAGTCTAATGACCCTCAGCTGAGCGCTAAGGATGCTCTGATGTCATCACTCACAAAGAGGATGGCGCAGACTGGTCCAAGGAAGCCCCATATAAATCCCTTTTCTGGGTGGAGCCAGCAGCTAAGAAAGAGAGAGAATTAAAAAAGCATTGGTCCTTAGAAATGTAGAATAATTATGAAAATTCATTCATTAATTCATTCATCAACAAACATAGAGTGTCTCTTCTGTGATAGGCTCTGTGATTGGCTCTGAAGATAGAGTCATGAAGAAAGTACACATGGCCTTCAATCCTACACATCTCACAGACACACAATGAGACACACTGCAACAACAAAACACAAATGGGAAGCTAACACTCTATCCACTGAGCCAAAGCAGCTAGGGCTGAGTTTTTTAAATTATTGCTTTTTTGAGAGGTAGCTTATATACCATAACATTCACCCATTTAAACTGTACAGTTCAGTGACCTTAAATATTCATAGAGTTGCCCTAGCTTGTTTGGCTCAGTGGATAGAGCATTGGCCTGCAGACTGAAAGGTCCCGGGTTTGATTCTGGTCAAGGGCACATGCCCTGGTTGCAGGCTCGATCCCCAGTAGGGGGCATGCAAGAGGCAGCCAGTCAATGATTCTCTCATCACTGATGTTTCTATCTCCCTCTATCTCTCCCTTCCTCTCTGAAATCAATAAAAATATATTTCAAAAAATTCATAGTGTTGTGCGATCATCACCACAATCTAACTTTAGAACATTTCTAACTCCTCTAAAAGAAACTCATTCATACTAGCAGTCACTCCTCATTCCTGCTTCCAAGCACCCCACCGCCCACATAGCCCCACAGCATCCTTAATCTACTTTCTGTCTCTATGGATTTGCCTATTTTGGACATAAATGGAGTCGTATGATACATGGTATTTTATGACTCGATTCTATCACCTAGCATGTTTTCAATCAAGGTTCATCCATGTTGCAGCAAGTTTTTATGGCTGAATAATATTTTTTAAAATTCTTCTTCTCATTTTTGTTGTAATTACTCACCCGAGGATATTTTCTCATTGATTTTTTTAGGGCTAGTGGAAGAGAGAGGGAAAGACAGAGAGAAACATCGATGTGAGAGAAACACATCGAATGGTTGCCTCCTGTAGGCACTCCAGACCAGTGCCTGGGAGGAGTCTGTAACCAAGGCACGTGCCCTTGATGTGAATTGACCCAGGACCCTTTGGTCCGCAGGCCAAAGCTCTATCCACTGAGCCAAACCAACTAGGGATGTTTTTTTATTTTAACACTTTAACCTAATCGCTGTGATGTGACATCTCATTTTGATGTTTTTGATTTTCATTTTTGTAATGACTGATGATGTTGAGCAACTTTTCATACATTCACTGTTCATTTACATATCTTGGAAGAAATGTCTATTCAAATCTACTGTCCATTTTCATTTATTTATTATTTATTTTTTTATTTAAATATTAAATTCTTTAGTATATATTTTATTGATTTTTTACAGAGAGGAAAGGAGAGGGATAGAGAGTTAGAAACATCGGTGAGCGAGAAACATCGATCAGCTGCTTCCTGCACACCCCCAACTGGGGATGTGCCCGCAACCAAGGTACATGCCCTTGACCGGAATCGAACCTGGGACCCTTCAGTTCGCAGGCTGATGCTCTATCCACTGAGCCAAACCGGTTAGGGCTAAATCTTAAATTTTTAAAAAATTGATTTCAAGATGAAAGGAGAGGGAGAGAGAGATGGAAACATCCTTGATGAGAGAATCATTGGTCAGCCCCACACTGGGGATGGAGCCTGCAATCCGGGCATGTGCCCTGATCTGGGAATCAAACTGAGGACCTCCTGGTTCCCAGGTCGACCCTCCACCACTGAGTCACACCGGCTAGGCTATTTAAATCTTTATTGTTGAAAGTATTTCATAGGTTCTCTTTTTCTTTTGTCCATTTTTAAATTGGGTTGTCTTTTGTTATTGAGTTGTTCCACCTAATTTTAACAACAGTGCTAAAAAGAAGTTCTCTTATGATTTAGGTTTGTAACTGAAGTGTAAAGGGCTTAGTTAAGTCTATTTCTTAAGGTTTTACTGTGACATAATTTACTCTTGATCCACATGAGGGAAGAACAGGGGTGGGCAAATGTAGGCTTACAGTTGTGTGTATGTGAAACAGGTTATTCTTGTACTATTATTTATTATTGTATTATTTTCCATACCAACAATTGTAAACCTTCTTTTGCCTACACCTGTACAGAGGACATTTCAGGTCAATGGAGAGTGTAGTAGGACATTGAAATACACACTGAGAAAAATATAAATAGGAAAGAATTGATGTGTCCAGGAAGGAATCTCTCTAGCGTTGAGCTGATGCAGGCGCATGTAAGTTTGAGCAGCATGTTGTGCGTAAGAGTGCAGCTTCTGCGAGACTGACTTCCTGAATGAAAGTGTGAAGACTTGCTCTCCTTCTATAAACAACAAATGCATAAGCAAAACAACTAAGACCAACCATTTCAAAACTCTGACAACTACCCAAAGCCTCAGAACAAACTGAAATAGTCCATCTGAGAGAAACTACCGAAGCTGGGTAAGATTGGTGAGGAAGGACTCTGTGATGTTTCCACTCTGAACTCTTTCCACTCCTTCTCTCCCCAGCTTAGTGGTGAGGCTGCCAAAAGCTGATAGCATTGCAGACAAGAGGGAAATCTGACATTGTTGGAGCTCCTTTGAGACTATCATCATTATCCCCAGAGCATAGTCAGTATTTTTTTCTGACCCTTTAGTTCTCCAGGAACCCTGTATTCTCCAAATTTGGTGTATATTTTATTCCAGTGAAAGCTCATCGCAGTGAGAGACAAACAGCCTCCCCTAGGGCATTGCCAAAATAATAGCAAATGCCTGTCAATAACTTTGCTAACTGCCCCAAGGCTGTGATTTCAGGTGGTGTCAACAAGAACTTGTCTTAGGACCTGGCTGGGTGGCTCAGTTAGTTGGCATATGGTTCCAATGGGCCAGGTTTGAGGGTTCAATCCAGATCAGGGCATATACAAGATTCAACCAATAAATGCATAAATAAATGGAACAAAAATTGATCTCTCATTCTCCCTCTCTTTCTTTCTCTAACCCCCTCATTTTTAAAAAATACATATTTGTATTTTTGTTGTTGTTAATCCTCACCTCAAGGATATTTTTCCATTGATTTTTAGAGAGAGTGGAAGGGAGCAGGAGAGGCAGAGAGACAGAGAGAAACATCAATGTGAGAGGGAGACATCGATTGGTTGTCTCCTGCATGAACCCGCAACCAAGGCCTGGGAATCTGCAACCAAGGTAGAAGCCCTTGACCGGAATTGACCCTGGGATACTTCAGTCCTTGGGCTGTCGCTCTATTTACTGAGCCCAACCAGTCAGAGCTCAACCCCCTCATTTGTATGTCTTCTTGGGAGAAATGTCTATTCAGGTCCTCTCCCCATTTTTTATTTGGATTGTTGTTGAATTGTATGAGTTCTTTATATATTTTAGATATTAATCCCTTATCAGAAGTATTGTTTGCAAATACCTTCTCCCATTCAGTGGGTTGCCTTGGATATCTATCCAAAAATTTTTAAAATATTTGTTCACAAAGATATGTGCATGACTATGTTCATTGCAGCATTATTCATGGTGGTCAAGACATGGAAACAACCCAAGTGTCCTTTGATAGATGGTTGGATAAAGGAGATGTACTTATTATATACAATGAAATACTACTCCACCATAAGGAAACATGAAGTTCTGTCTTTGTGACAACATAGATGGATCTTGAGACTATCATGCTAAGCGATACAATTTAGACAGAAAAAAATTAAGAATCCTATGATTTCATTCATATGTAAGATACTAAACTGAAAGCAAGAAATGAACAAACAAGACAAGCAAACAAATATTCATAGACACAGACAGTAGTATGGTGGTTACCAGAGGGAGAGAGGGGTGGGAGGAGGTAGTAAAGGGTAAAGGGGAAAATATAGGTTGATGGAAGGAGATTTGACTTTGGATGGTAAACATACAATGCAATATACAGATTATGTATTATAGAACTGTACACTTAAAACATATATAATGTTATTAATCAATGTCACCTCAATAAATCTAATTAAAGTATTTTAATTTGTACATGTATGTTTATGGCAGCATTTTTCATAGTAGTAAAAAAATAGAAACAATAAAAATATTTGTTATCTGTTGGATGGATAAAAAATGTGATATATCTATATAATGGAATATTATTTACAAAACAACAATACCAGCAACAACAATTCCAGGCGAGGCTGGAAGTTGCAGAAATGGCCACAATCACAGCCGGGACTCCGTAACCCACAGGTCATAATACTTGTTACAATATGATGAACCTTGAACACATCATGCTAAGAATCCAGTCACAAAACACAGCATTTATGATTTCATTTATGTGATCATCCAGGATAGGCAGATCCATGGATTAGTGGTTGTCAGGGGTTGAGGTATGTGGACTGTCAGTGGTATGTCAGTGGTAACAAGAATGAGGACTGCATGATGTTGTGTACAAGATTTCTTGCTTTTTGTTGTTGTTGTTGTTGTTAATCTTCACCCGAGGATATTTTTCCATTGATGTTTAGAGAGAGTAGAAGATAGGGGGAGAGACACAGAGAGAGAAACATTGATGTGAGAGAGAAATATTGATTGGTTGCCTCCTGAAAGCATGCCAACCAAATGGGTCCCAAACGGGGCTGACCGGGGATCAAACCTGCAACCGAGGTACATGCCCTTGACTGGAATCGAATCTGAGACCCTTCAGTCTGCAGGCCACCACTCTGTCCATTAAACCAAACCAGCTAGGGCATGAGGTTTTCTTTAGGGATTTGAAATCATTGTGAAATTTGATTGTGGTGATAGCTGTACCACTCTGTAATTATTGTGAGAACTCTTTAAAGATATGTGAAATGTATTTCAAAAAGAAGTGAAAACATTAAACTTAGTGTAAAAAGCTGACAATAAAAGAGTGCAAGCTCTGGAGAGTGACTCCCTTGATTTGAATCCCAGCTCTGCTACTTACTAGCTGTGCCCCTTTGGGCATTTATTTAAACTCTGTGCCTCTATTGACTTATCTGTAAAATGGGTCAAATCACAGTGTCTAGTTCACAGTATTGGTGTGAAGACGAATTGCATTAGCTAATATAAAAATGGTTAGAAAAGTGCCTGGCACAGCCTGGCTGGTATGGCTCAGTGGATTGAACATCATCCCATGCACTGAGAGGTCGCTCGTTTGATTCCCAGTCAGGACACATGAATGAATTGTGGGCTCCATTCCTAGTAGGGGGCACGCAGGAGGCAGCCCATCCATGTTTCTGCTCTCTCTTTTCCCTTCCTTTGTCTCTAAAAATCAACAGGAACATATTTTTTTAAAAAGAGATAGAAAAGTGCCTGGCACAGTCCAGCTTGCGTGGCTCAGTGGTTGAGCGTCGACCTACAAACCAGGAGTTCATGGTTGATTCCCAGTCAGGAG